>NC_056748.1:78975767-79113267 GCF_019279795.1 Protopterus annectens | reverse complement strand
ATCTTCTACTGAGGCATTTCTGAAGAAGGCCATGAAAGTGGAAATTGACCTCATGGAATGAGCCTTAGGTCTTGAGTCAAAGGGCTTACTCTAAATAGAGTAAACATTGGAGCCTAACTTGGTAGCTGAAAAGGAGACAAATAGTTGACCTTCTTTATGGAATTCCTTAATGAAGGTAAAAACTAAACTGTCTGTGATCATTTGAAATGTGGAGTTGAAATTCAACATTTGTTGATCAAATCAAAAAGAAGACTGGCAAGTGAATATTCTGGTTCAGAGCTAATTCAGCAGTGACCTTAGGAACAAATGAAAAGTCAAGTTTTAGTGAAACTCCTAACCTATGGAAATCAAAATAAGGGCCTTACAGCAAATGACATGTAGTTATAATATCCTTCTTACTGAATTAATAGCAACTGAGAATAAGATTTCAAAGACAGGTATTTCAGAGTGCATGAAGAAGCAGACTCAAAGAAAGCTGTAATAAGACCTTGAAAAACCAAATTCAAATGCTATGGTACAGTGGGGTCCTTGATGGGGTGGTCAATGAACATTTCCTTTTAGAAGGATTACACATTTTTTGGGAGGCTAAGGTAGTAGAGTTAAGCTTTTTGTGATAAGCAGATATGGCAATCAGCTGAACTTTGACAGTAGAATAACTGGAACAAAAGTCAGTGTTGCTAAAAACTGTAGAGCTGAGTGGCCTAGTGGACTAATGCTGGGTTCGTAGTGGGCTAATGCTGGGTTCGAGACGTGAAGGACTTTAAGAAAAGAAGCTGAAGAAGAAATGAGACAATTGTACACTGAGGGTCCACTAAAGTACTATCATGTGGTATCTCGTATGTGGTGCCAGAGTAATGCTATCATGCCTACCATATGAAGTACCAGAAAAGCCAGACAAGAGGTTGCTTGAAGAAAATTGGAGGCAATGAGTCTAAGGGATGGAAGTCTGTGGGACAGCAAATTTGCAATCTTTGTGGTTACTTCAACATCACATCCAATGAATTCCATTGCCACATAGGTTCCAATTTTGATTTTTTGACATTTCCCAAAATGCCTAAGGACAGACACAAATGAAGGAAGGAGACTCTTTGAGAGATAAGAGATTGTCCTGTTGTAGTGCTGAGCAGTCAATAGTCTAAATATGGGGAAGCACAGTTTTTTTAAGTAAATTTACCATAACAGTAGATGTTCATCTGATCACTGCTGCAGTAGCCTCAGCTATATGGGTTATATCCTGCAAAGGCATAACAGGTTGCCAGCTTCCAAAGCTTCATAACACATTCCATGCACCCAAACCAGTAGTCAAGCTGAACTGACTAAAAAGACAGGTTTGGCTGCAAACCCTTCACAGCTTTCATGCTATCACAGAGGGAGGCTAAGCCCTGAAAGAACAATGCTAAGAACAAAAAAAATAAATAAAAGTCCACACCCTGGCATAAGCAACACACTAAGAAACAAGGGAGATGGATGGAAGGAGTGCCGACTGCAGCAGTCATCATTTGAACATATAAAGAAGTTATGTACTTACCATAACATTCCATGTGAGTTGTTCCATCTCGCCTTCATTCTTCACTGTGGGTTCGGAGCCGATCCTCGGCTCTGACACGGCCGACTAGCAAGCTCAAAGTTCTCCAGTAGCTCAAGACCCAACCACTTATCCCAAAATGCACTGCTGGAATTACCTCAGATCTTGTTTGCTGCGTACCTTATAGAAGTACAATAATTATTCTGCCTAGGAATGTAGACACATTGAAAAAAAAACAGGATGAGGAGAGCCTCCAGGTCAACTGCCAGCCAGGAGGGGGAAGGAGGGAGGGACGTGAGAATGAAGGCAAGATGGAACAACTCACATGGAACATTATGGTGAGTACATAACTTCTTTATGTGAAGTTGTTCATTCTCGCCGTTCATTCTTCACTGATGGGTAGCATCCCTAGCACCCTGATCTTGGGTGGCTCACGGAAGTACACTCTTTAGAACCATAGAACCAAATGAAGCCCTGTCCCTGGAGGCCTTATCCACTTTGTAATGAGTTATAAAAGTGTGAGGTTTAGACAATGTGGCTGCTGCACAGATGTTGTCCAAAGGTAATTTGGCTTGAAAGGCTGAAGAGGTAGAAACTGCTCTGGTTGAATGAGCCTTCACCTTACTAGACAAGGGCATGTTATGACAAGAATATGTGTAGGTGATACAATCTGACAGCCACTTAGACAGGGATGTTTTGGCAACTGGTCTACCTTTCCTGGCCTCAGAAAAAGACACAAAGAGCTGATCTGATTTCCTAATGTCTTTTGTTCTGTCTAAATAAAATCTAAGTTGTCTATGAACATCGAGTTTGTGCAACATATATTCCAATTTGTTGGTGTGATTAGGGAAGAAAACGGGCAACTCAGTGACTTGATTGATGTTAATCTCAGAACATACTTTAGGCAAAAAGGATGGATTTGTCCTGAGAGATACTCTAGCGGCATGGAAGACCATATAAGGGGGCTTGATGGATAGGGCTTGGAGCTCTGACACTCTGCAGGCTGAAGTGATGGCTATTAAGAAGATAGTTTTCCACAATAGAAATTTTAGTTCACAAGATGATGCAGGCTCAAAAGGAGGAAGAATGATGCGAGATAACATAAAATTATAATTCCAGGGAAAGTAAGGTGTCTTCACTGGAGGCCTTATGTGAAAGGAACCTTTTAGAAAAGCCTTAGACAACTGGTGAGCCATAATATTCAAACCATCGATTCCTAGATGGAAATTAGATATAGCAGCTAATTGCACTCGCACCGTAGCAGCCACTGCTCCTTTGTTGAAGATTTCTGTCAAGAATTGTAAAACAGAAGACAATGGCGCTTGGTAAGGGTCAATGTTGTGGGAAGAAGCCCAAATGGAAAATCTCTTCCACTTACTATGATACAATTTTCTAGTGGAAGGTTTATGGGAAGCCAACAAAATTTGACTAGTGTCATGGGAAAGATTATAAAGCCTGGCTATGCGGGGAATTGGAGCAGCCAAGTGGTTAGCTTCAGTGTCTGCAAGGATGGATGAAGATCCCCTGACGGATGTGTCAACAAGTCTGGAACTGGGTCCAGGATCCATGGTTCTTCCAAAATGTGATGGTAAAGAAACGTAAACCAAATCTGTCGAGGCCAATGAGGGGCTATAAGGATGATCTTCCATCCCAGCGACTTTGCTTTCTGTAAGAATTTGGATATCAGGGGAATTGGTGGAAATGCGTAGACCCGGGGGCCAGTCGTGGACAACAGCATCCCTCGGGGAGTGACCTGGCATGGGAATCAGGGCAAAACAGCTTCCGCATTTGTTGTTGATATGACTGGCGAACAAGTCGCAGAAAGGCTGGCCCCATTTGCAAAACATCCTGTCTGCAATCTCTTGTTTGAGGGACCATTCGTGGGGCAATAAAGCTGCCCTGCTCAGTCTGTCCGCTATGACGTTGGATTTGCCCGGAATGTGCGTTGCTAACAGAAAGCGCTGGGATGACACTGCCTACTGCCATACTCTGAGGGCTTCTTGGCAAAGGGGATAAGACTTGGTCCCTCCTTGCTTGTTCATGTACCAGACCACTGACATGTTGTCTGTCTGTATTGCAATTGTCCCTAGAGGAAGAGAGTCCTGAAAGTATTGCAACGCTAGAAGTACTGCTCTCATCTCCAGGACATTGATATGCAGATGTGATTCTTGATCTGTCCATGTGCCTTGGACAGTCTTTCCCTGAAAAAGCCCCCCCCCCCCTATCAGGGAAGCGTCCATGGTCACAGTGGCAACTGGAGGGGGGAGCATGAAGGGACGTCCTATTGTGACACAAAGAGAAGTCAACCACCACTGAAGATCCTTCTTGCAGAAATTCATTATCAGGATCATGTGATTCATTGGAAAATCTTGGTAAGACCATTGCGTGAATAGAAGCCATTGAAGGATTCTCATATGCATCCTTGCTAACGGGATTGCTAAAATAGCTGCCACCATCAATCCTAGAATTTTCACTACCTCTGCAGCTGGTGCTCTGTTCTTTGATATCAGGGACATGATGTCTTGGCGAAGAATACAAATTGTTTCTGGTGGAAGATGAAGCGTGGTGGTTGACATGTTTAATTCTGTCCCTATAAAAACAATATGCTGCGATGGCAACAAGGCAGACTTTTTGAAGTTGACTATAATGCCTAGCCAATCGCAGAGTGTCAGAGTAGCCTCTCTCGCTTGAAGAAGTTGATGCCTGGTGGTGGAAGTAAGGAGCCAGTCATCCAAATACGGAAACACCTGGAATCCTAGGTGCCCCAGGTGAGCCATGACTACTGCCATGCACTTGATGAACACTCTGGGTGCTGTAGTGAGACCAAAGGGCAGAGCTCTGAATTGATAATGATTGGCTCCCAGCCTGAAATGCAGGTGATCTCTGGATGGCCTGACCATCTTTATGTGGTAATATGCATCCTTGAGATCAATCGAGCACATCCAATTGTCCTTCCCCAATAACGGGAGTATGGACTGTAGTGTGACCATTTGGAACTTCTCTTTTCTCACAAATTGGTTGAGTCTGCTGAGATCCAAAATGGGTCTCCAGTCCCCTGTTTTCTTTGGAACCAAAAAGAATCTTGAGTAAGTTCCGAATCCTGTTTGGTCTGCCAGGACTGGCTGGATGACTTTTTTTTTCTAGCAGTCGGTGTACCTCTATTGCTGCTTATCTCAAGTGACTGGGTGGAATGTCCGGGATTTTTTTGAAGGGAAGGGGCTGGGTGGAGAACGGTATGAAATACCCTCTGGAAATGATACTTTGTACCCAAATATCATTTGTTATATTTAGCCAGGGTTTTGGGTACAATGACAAGCGACCCCTGACTGCCTCCAGAGTAGCACATCCAGGCCTCCCTTCAGGAGCACTGGTAGGACTGACCAGAGAAGTGATCTCTGTCACCCTGGTGTTGTAGACCCCCTCTGCTGCGAGGGCGACGTCTTCCATTGAAACCACCTCCTCTGCCTCTGGAGGAGGGCTCTCCACGTGTGTCTTGAAAGG
Source organism: Protopterus annectens (assembly GCF_019279795.1). Lineage (NCBI taxonomy): Eukaryota > Metazoa > Chordata > Ceratodontiformes > Protopteridae > Protopterus > Protopterus annectens. Next base: position 79,108,241 of record NC_056748.1, on the reverse strand, counting down.
CTCCTTGGGCTTTCTGGAACCACACCTTTCCTCCCCTCTGACCTTTAGGAAAGGGTCGAGTGGGGTGGAAAAATGGACTCCGACGGCAGACAGAGTCTTTCCTTCTTGCTCACACCTGGTCAAAGACTCCTTCACCTTTGGCCCAAACAAAGATGAGTCGTCAAATGGGGTATTAGTAAAGGAAGACTTGAAGGGTTCCGTGAACGAACAGAGTTGCATCCAGACATGCCTACGAAGAGCAATTCCTGTACCTGCAGCTCTACTCGAACCATCAGCTTCATAAGATACGAGACGCATGGACGAGTTGACTATCAAATTGAGGGTAGAGAGTTGAGTGGCAATCTTGTCGGATACACTTGTAGCTACAGCACCCTGAAGAGTATCTCCCAACTCCTTAAGGAGATCTCTCTGCAGTCTGGTAAAATGTGTCAAGTAGTTCAGTGATCTGATTGAGAAAGTCATTGAACTGAACATGCATTTCCCATATCTATCCATGACCCTAGATTCTCTGTTTGGAGGATGGCTAGACGAGGAAGTCTCAGACATTTTCTTTTTGGTGGCTGCCACCACCACCATGGCATCAACAGGAACTCCCTTGGTCAAAAAGGACTTATCCATGGGGGCAGAAATAAACTTATTAGGCCTCCTAGGAACAGGTTCCATAGATTCTGGTGACTCCCATGCCCTACAAGAGACCAGATCCATAAGCTCATCATAGGGCAGAGATACTCAAGAGGTGGAAGGTTGAGACCCGAACGCCTTCAGGAGAACCGATTCATCCTCAGTAGGGCTCTTGGACTGCCAATCACCCCTCTGCCTAAGAATTTCAAGAATCTCCGCAAAGGAGATGTCCTCAGAGGGGGATCTAGGGGACCCTTCTGATTCATCCAAGCTGGTATCCAATGTGAGAGACTCCTGTGGGGAGTCCAAATGCCTCCTCTTGCATAATCTCTTCCTGGGAACCTCTTCAGGGGGAACTTCTGGAGAGGTCTCAGAAGAGCAGGGAGCACCCTGTGGGGCTACCTGAGGCTCAGGGTCTCTACGCTTGGGATGACTGGAGGAAACAGAAACTGACACAGGCACTTTAGGGGAAGAAGAGGCCAGACATTGAGATGAGGAAGTCTTAGGAGACAACACTCACCTCATGGCTTCAAATGCACCTCGGCTCCGATGAGAAGGAGTCAATGGATCCGATGGAGCCATGATCTCCTCCCACACCGAAGCCATGGGCTCCGAGCCCGAGGTAGGAGCCGAGCTTACCCGAGCCGAGGCCCCGAGAGGAAGAGTCGGCACCGACAAGTCGATGTGACTATCCTCCCTGGAACCAACTAGAGAGTGTCGGCTCCTAGAGTCCCCGGTTGGCACCAAGAATGTCCGAGCAGATGGAGCCGACGACACTGGAGCAGGTGTTGGTTCCAAGGGATGCATAATCATCAGGTCAGCCTCCTCGGAGGAGCAGACAATTCAAGAGTAGTGATCTTCGGCTCCGATGGTTGGGTCTGAGCCAACAGCAATTTAGCTAGGCCTGGTGCCTTTAAGATTTTCTGAACCAGCCAGTCCATATCCAGATCAGAAAGGCTGACAGAAGACCTGAAAGAGTGAACAGATGGAGCTGAATGGAGCAGTATCGATGGAGGTTTTTCGGCAATCAGTTCCAGAGCAGTGTCCCAGTTCTGAAAAGAACAGACTGTTGGCTCTGAAGGCAGTGGAGCCGAAGTCACCACACTTTCTGATGTTTTTCCTTTTTTAGTCCTGGATTCAGAGGAAGATTTGGACGATTTGCTGGCCCCATCCTGGTCAGACAATGCCTGAGAAAAAGGGTGTTTGAGAATACCCCTATCAACTAACTTCCTCTTCCTTTTTGCAAGCACTCTGGTGGAAAAGGAGTGACAGATACTGCATGACTCTTGCAGGTACACCTCACCCAAACAGTAAACACACTGCACATGGACATCCGTGACAGACATTTTCTGTCCGCAGTCTGGGCATTTTTTAAACCCAGACTTTGGATGTTTCTCCTTATCTTCAGACATTTCACAATATCCAGTAAAATGGATCACACTGTTTAACTATGAGCTATTTAAGAAGAAATCTAACTAACTCACACAATACACACACAGCCCAAAAGGGGCAACTAATAACTATATCAAGATAAATATGATTAAGTAATTCAATAACAAGAATCCCAAAAGGGAACACTAACAACTTTAAGAAGAGAGCCTAAGGCCAAAGGCAAAGAAAGATTTTACTGCAGAAAGGGGTATGAACACAGAAAACAACTATTTACTAGCTAGTAACATCTAGTATTATAGAGTAATCAAGATATACAAAAATTGAAATATAAAACTTGCTGAAAGTCTCGAGCAACGCTGGAAACCAAGAGATCCGTGCCGCGGCAAACTAGATCTGAGGTAATTCCAGCAGTGCATTGTGGGATAAGGGGTTGGGTCTCGAGCTACTGGAGAACTTTGAGCTTGTTAGTTGGCCGTGTCGGAGCCGAGGATCAGCTCCAAATCCATCAGTGAAGAATGAACGGCGAGATTGAACAACTTCACATCTACTGTTATGGTTAAGTCTACTTACACAACTATACTATGTTACATGCTTTTCATATTGATCTTTGCTTCAGCAGCCTTAGCTATATGGATGGATTACCATAGCTTACAAATTTTGTGAGAAGGAGAGGCATCCAGCAGCCCCTTGGGAATGGTCCTAGCAAAGCCTGATTTAGACCTAGAGAAGGAATCAAGCTTATACTGTTTTGTAAAAGTATGTACAGATGGCCAAATTGCTATTTCTAAAATACTTCTAGAATCCAACCCTTTCCAAAAAGCCACAGATGAAGCCAAGGCCCTGGTAGAGTGGCCCTTGATCCTGCTTGGAATAGTTTTCTTGTGGTGAGTACAAAGAAAGTTATGTACTCACCATAACATTCCATCTGTGTTGTCTGTTTTCATTCATCCTCAACTAATGGGTTCAGATCCAAGACTCAGATCCGACTCAGCTGCTACTATCAGATCTTCATCCTAAACTCTCGAGCTACTCCTTTTACCCATATTGCCCCACCAACCTAACATACCTCAGACTGAGTTTGCTGTCCCTAGATATAAAGAGACATCCTAATACATTAATTAACAAAGGCAGAAAGAAGACATGAAAAATGAAGCTGGAGCTCAAACAAGGAACAGAGGCTCCTGTACAACTCTTAGATCTCTCCAGAAGCAAAGGATGGAGTTGCTGGGCAGGAAACTAAGGAAGTATGAAAATGGACAACACAGCTGGAACATTATAGGGAAGTACATAACTGTTTTATCTAATCCCCTTTTCATTCATTCCTCACCTGATGGGACAGAATCCCCAGCTACTGTAACCTTGGGAGAGTCTTGTGGATGGATATTCTAGAGCACTGCAGTACCAAAGGCCACTATGTTCCTGGAAATCAAATTTAATTTGCAATGAGCAATGAAGGTGTGAGAATTAGCCCAAGTTACAGCTGCACAAATATTATCCAAGGAAGCCCTTGACCAAAAGGCTGAAGAAACTGCCACACACCTCATGGAATGAACTCTAGGAGGTTTGGGCATAGCTAAGCCTTTTTTCCCATAAACAAAAAAGATATATTCCGTTAGCAACTTAGCCAATGTAATTTTGGATACTGGTTTACCCCATCTGTTAGGAGAAAAGGAAATAAATAATTGATCCGATTTTCTGAAGTCTTTGGTTCTATGAAGATAAAAATGAAGTTGTCGATGCAGATTCAAAAGGTAGAGCATATAACCCCCCATTTGAAAAGATGGGAAAGAAAACTAGTAGATGCATGACCTGGTTTCTGTCAGATTTATTCTCAAAGATATCCTGTCTTTGTTAAAAAAAAGCAGGTAAGGAAGTTTGGAAGACAGAGCCTGGAGTTTGGATACACTAGCTGATGTGATAGTGACCATAAAAATGGTTTTCCAAGACAAAAAAATTATTCTGCTTTGGCTGAAGGTTCAAAGGTAGATTGCATTAAATCTTTAAGCATAACAGTTAAATCCCAAGGAGAAGGATCTTTTAGTGGTGGTCTAAGCAAAAAAAGCTCCCTTGAGAAAAGCCTTGCATAGTTTAGAAGAAGCTAAGGCAGAATTATTTTCACCCAGGTGGAAATTAGAAATGGCAGCCAGTTGAATTTTTAATAGTTGAAAAACTAGTGCCTTCATTGAAAACTGAAGCCAAAAATTCAGGGGTAGATGGCACAGGTGCTGAAAAAGGATCCAGATCTTTGCTAAGGACCCAGAAAACAAATCTTTTCCATTTACTCTTGTAAATCTTTCTAGTAGATTTCTGAGATGATAAGATATGACAGACTGGGGAGGAGAGCCTGGGCTGCCTAGCAATTAATGAAATTAGAAAAAAACATGCACTCAGTTTGAGGATTGTTAAGTCTGGGTGAGACAGGAGGTCTGGAGTTTGATCCAGAAACCAGGGTGGATGCCATAGGTAAGGACAGATGAAAGGGAACCAAATCTGGCAAGACTGGTAGGGTGCAATTAGGATAACTGTGCTCTTCAACTGAAATACTTTCTGTAGAAATTTGGGAATTATAGGTAATGGTGGGTAAGCATAAAGGAGACTGGAGGGCCAGTCATGGACTAGAGCAGGTGACTCCACCATCGGAGGGATCAGGGCAAAAAAACTGCTGCACTTGCTGTTAACAGGAAAAGCAAATAGGTTGCAGCATGGCTGGCACCATTGATGGAACATTCTCTCCACTGCCTTGACATTGAGAGACCACTTGTGAGGCATCAGAATGGACCAGCTTAATTTGTCAGCAATCACATTGAATCACAGGGTGGTGCACTGGTACAGCAGTTAATGTTGTTGCCTTACAGCAAGAGGTTCTCCAGTTCAATTCTTGGTTGGTGTGCCTTCTGTGCAGAGTCTGTATGTCCTCCCTGCATTCATGTGGGTTTCCTCCTGGTACTCTGGTTTCCTCCCACATTCCAAAGACATTCATCTGGAGCTTTTCTCCCTAGACATCCGCTGAAAATAGGCTCTGTCCTAGTCAGACTTTTCTGTTCAACAAATGTTAAATAAATAAACAAATAAACAATTTTTTTTGGAATGTGCGTTGCTATTAGAAAGCAGCCAAAAGAGGTCACCCATTGCCACATTCTTCATAGCTTATCGACAAAGAGGGTAAGATATGGTTCCCCCTGTTTGTTGATGTACCAGACAATTAATATATTGTCTGTCTGTATGCCAAGTGTCCCAGATGGGAGAATATCATGAAAGGCCTGGAATGCTAGGAGGACTGCTTTCATCTCCAGGACATCGATCTGCATCTTGGCCTCTTTCGGGGACCACATTCCTTGGACTATCCTTCCCAAATAGTGCCCCCCCAAACTGGGAGGCATCCGTGGTCACTGTGGCCATGGGCAGGGGAAGAACAAATGGATGGCCTTCGCAGAGCTAGTTTGAATGAATCCACCAAAGGAGATATCTTTTGCATGCTCATCTGATCTTGACTGGAGCATGCAAAAGATGTTGAAGAATGGACTACTGAACTGAGAGTGTCCATTGAAGAATTCACATGTGAAACCTGCTCAGAGGAATGAGGGTGATAGCTGCTGCCATACATCACAGAGCTTGTAATATTCATTGAGCCAGAAGAGAATAACCTTGAATCAGTCTCTCGACTTGCAATCTCATTGTCTGTATTCAAGAAGAGGGAAGATAGGCTATCTGACTGACTGTGTTCAGATGAGCACATATGAACTCCAGACTCTGTGTAGGAGTGAGATGAGATTTGTTATAATTGATCGTGATTCCCAGATGAATGCACTACTGCAGCAACTAGTCCCTTGGCTCTAGAAATTGATGTCTGGTTGGAGCAGCTAACAGCCAGTCATCTAAATATGGAAACACCCAGAATCCCAGCAGTATTAAGTGAGCTGCTACCAGTCTGCCATGCATTTGGTGAACACCCCGGGGAGCTGTAGTGAGACCAAAGGGCAGTGCTCTGAACTGATAGTGACTGGCTCCCAACCAGAAGCATACATATCTTCGGGAGTGCCTGTTCATTTTGATGTGAGTACACACACCAATCATCCTTTTGCAGCACAGGCAAAATGGACTGAACCATGACCATCAGAAAATTTGACTACTGTACAAACTGATTTAATTTGTTGCAATCCAGAATTGTCTCAAGTCCACTGTTTTTTTTTAGCACCAAGAAGAATCTTGATTGCATTCCAGACCCTCTCTGGTCTAGGGGGACTTTGTGGATGACTCTTTTTTTCTAGCAGCTTTTTTATTTCTAGAGACACTGCTTCCCTCTGACTGTGTGGAACATTGGGGATTTTCTTCAGATTGGTGGGAAGGGTTAGCAAAAATGGCATGGTATAACCCCTGGATATGATTCTCTGCACCCACAAATCTTTTGCAATAGATAGCCAGGCTCTCTAGTGCAGAGACAAACATCCCCCAACTGCCTCCAGAGGGGAACATTTGAGCCAGAAGTGCTGATAGAGCTTATCTGAGAAGGAATCTTTGAAACCCTGGTTCTCTGGGCCACCTCTGATGCGCGGGTGGTGTCTTTCATTTGAGTTCCCTCTTCTGCCCCTGGGGGAACTATCTCTGTGTGAATCCTGGAAAGGACCCTGGGATTTCTTAAACCTTGTTTTTCTACCTCCTCACTGGTTTCTAGAGAAAGGCTTTTAAGGGATTGAAAAACATGTTCCCATGGTAGACAGGGTCTTTCCTCTTGTTCACACCTAGGCAGCATGTCTTTAACCTTGGGGCTGAACAGAGAAAATCCGTCAAAGAGCACATTGATGAAAGAAAACTTAAAAGGCTCCACAAAATCACATAAATGCATCTAGGCATGACTCCTGATGGCTATGCCTGAACCCAAAGCCCATGAGGTACCTTCTGCAGCATGGGAGAGCAAACTCATAGATGCATTTGAGATGGATTGGAGGGTGGCCAGTTGCGAGGATATTCTGTTTCCATCTTTGGACAACATGGACCCAGAAAGAGGTTTGGCAAGCTCCTTTGACAGATTTCTTTGCAATCTCGTAAAATGTGCTAAGTAATTCAGCCACCTGAGGGCAATGGTTGTTGAAGCATGCACACACTTCCCAAATCTGTCCAAAGTCCTAGACTCTCTGTTAGAGGGATGGACAAAAGAACACTTCTCTGCCAGTTCTTTCTTTGTGGCTGCATTCACAATCATGATATCAGGTGGTACTCCTTTGCTCTAGTGTGAGTGTGGTGTGGTCTTTTGGGGGAGGGGGCTAAATTTTTTTTGGCATTGGCTCAGCAGTGTCCACCTCTTTCCACACCTGCAGAGAGAGACAAGGTCAATGCACTCACTGGCCACGGAAGTCACCCAAGAAGTAGATGGGACAGACCAGGAATGCTGATTCCTCCTGGGAAAGGGTGTTGGAGGACCAGCCACCTTCTTGTTTTAGGAGCTCCAGCATGTCTCCAAAAGAGACATCTTCAGGTGGTAATCTGGGGGAACCCTTCCCTCATCAAAATCAGTGTGGTCTGTGAGAGATTCCTGGGAGGGAAATCTAAGTGCCTCCTCTTGTATGTTCTGTACAGAGTGACTTCTTCAGTGGGATGTTCTGGGGAAGTGTCAGAATAGATAACAATGTGCTGATGGACTGGCTGGAGACTGATTTGGGCTGGCTGTCCCAGTGGAAGGCATAGTCGAGCCTCAGAGCAAGAACAGCATGAGGCAGGGTTGTCTGATCTGAGGGGGGCAGGGATGTCTCTTCTCTATCCAAGGAAAAAACTCTCTCTCCACAATCTCAATGGCAGAATGCCTAGGGGGCACAGTAATCAAAGGTGCTGATGCCAGAATATCTTGGACCATTGACTCCCGCAATCCCACCAGCACTCCACCTGAGGAGGGAGTTGGACCCAAGATATCCAGTGCTGAGTTCTGAGGAGGAGAGATGGCTCTGTAATGTTCAGAACTGACTCCAATCCCACAGAGCCGGCACCGATGCTTTAGTTGCAAGAGTCCTCAGCTCCCAGACACTTGGTGCCAGATGGCTAAGGGGAGACACTGGAGTCAAAAAAAAAATAGTCTTTGAATCTGATCAACACACTGCAGGGATTTTGGATCCAAAGGATCTGAAACACAGGGTTGGATGTGGGAAGGAGATACTAATGGGATGATGGACAAATGATGGCTCACAGACCCAGTTGGGGTCGGTGCCGGGAGGACCCCCATCTGAATCTATGGTCTGAGGATCTTCCTCATCATCCTGTCCACTTCAGCTTCTAAGAGGCTTCTGGAAGATCTAAGAGAGGATGTTTTGGACGGCGGCCTGGAATGTCTTCCTGGGAGCCCCTCCAGGAAAGGAGAAGGGAGCCTAGATGTAACTGGATCCCGGAGAATCAGCGGTGACAGGACCAAAGGGACCTGGGTTTCAGAATGATTGGATCCAAGACAGATGGAGGCAACATTTTATGTATCTTTGCAGGAGGCTCCATTGAAGGAGCTGATGATGAAGCCAATGAATAATCAGGAGACCTTTTGTAGGACTCCTTCTCCTTTGACATAGATTCAAACTTGTTTTTGTTAGGCTTCTTAGAGGGGGTTTGTGCATCAGTAACCAAGGAAGTAGAAGAAGAAGGGAGAAGACCTCATAAAACTTATTTCTGCAATCTGTTAAGGCCCTGGAGTTGAAACTGGAGCAGATTGCACAGTCCCCTTCAAGGTGGTAGGACCTAAACAGTACATGCATTCCATATGGGCATTGGAGGTGGGAAGCTTGTGCCCACTGGTAATGCATTTTTTGAATCCTGAAGATTTATCAGACATGTTAAAAAAATCCATGACACAGTGAGCAGAAATAATGTAGTTATAACTCTAGAGTAGAGAACAAGTTTTAATAAAGGAAAAAAAAATAGATTCTTTTTTTAATATAGAAAATAGGAAAAGGGCGATAGAAAATGACAGAAAAGGAAATAAAAACTACCAACAATAGCAGATAAATTACGCCTAGAGTAAGAAGAGATACCAATAATAGTATCGGAAACAGTACCAAAGAATGGTAACTCAAAAAGGTCAGTAAAAGCTAAACTAGCTTACAGAATATGGAAGGGATGAAGAGAAACAGTAAAATACATGGAGAACTAACTCATGGACTAACAGTAGTAGAAAAAAATCAAATAACTACAAGAAATGCTTGAAAATAAAGGGATCTGTTTCTGAAGCTAATGGTGGCAAATGACATCTGATGTATGTTAGGTTGGTGGGGCATTTTGGGTAAAGGGAGGAGCTTGAGAGTTTAGGATCCAGAGACTGGTAGAAGCGGCTGAGTCAAATCTGAGTCTCAGATCTGAACCCATCAGTTGAGGAATGACTGAAAAGGACAACATCAGATTAAAAGGCCTTACACAACCATTTGGAAACAGAAATAGTCTGCTTTGACACATGCTATCCCTTCTTTTTACCCTCACAAGAAATGAATAGATGCCATGACACCCAAAATCTTGAGATATTCCCTTGCAGTGACCAATTTCTGAGTGGTAAACCTTAGAAATAGATGTAGATATAGATGTATTTTTCCTGGGGAAGAAAAGCTCTTTGAACTGAGGTATCTAGTTGACATCCCAGAAGCACAATCCTGTGTGAAGGAGTCAAACAAGACTTTTGAATGTTCTCTTTAAATCCCAGCTTGTGTAAGCTTCCTGGCACTTTGAAAAAGACACTGAAAAGATAAGCAAGTCATCTAAATATGGAAAGATGTGGATATCATGTAGCCTGCAATAAACTGTAATTGGACCTAGACACTTTGTGAACACTCTTGATGCAGTGGATAGTCCAAAGGGTAAGTCAGGGAACTGATAATGTGATCCAGACACATAAAAGTCCAAAAAAACAAACGGGCCAGCACTGAATTCCACAAAAACCTTTAATGTAAAAACGGTTTAGTGGACATGAATACCCATAAATGAATGCACAAAACTCATAGCACCCAAAGGGTGACAAAGCATACCGGTTTCAGCATAAAGCCTTCATCAGTGCTATCTAAAAAGAAGTTATGTACTCAACGTAATGTTCTATGTGAGTTGTTCATCTCACCTTCATTCTTACTGATGGCTTCGGAGCCGATCCTCGGCTCCGACTCGGCCAACTGCAAAAGCTCGAGGTCTTCAACCAGCTCGAGGCCTACTCCCTATCCCATGATACACCTTGATCTTCCCTCAGATCTTGTTTGCTGCCAACTGACTACCTACTAGTATTAATATGCCACTCTGAGAGCTGGGTAAGAGACAATGCACTGCATAAGAAAGATGACAGACCTCAAGTAGACTGGATGGGGGTTGGAGGGTGGGACGTAAGAATGAAGGTGAGATGAACAACTCACATGGAACGTTATGGTGAGTACATAACTTCTTTATGTGAAGTTGTTCTATCTTGCCCTTCATTCTTACTGATGGGTAGTGTCCCAAGCACCATCTTTCTCGGGTGGTTCACAGGAGAATATTCCTCAGAACTGTTGAACCAAAGGAGGTCCTGTCCCTGGAGGCCTTGTCTACTTTGTAATGAGTGATAAAGGTATGAGGTCTTGACCAGGTAGCTGCTGCACAAATAGAATCTAATGGTAACCTTGCAGAAAAGGCTAATGAGGTTGAAACAGCTCTAGCAGAGTGGGCCTTTATTTTCTGATGTAAGGGAGCATTCTCTTAACTATAAATGAAGAAAATGCAATCTGATAGCCATCTTGACAAGGTTACTTTTGTGACTGGGGCACCCTTTTTTGACTCGAAAAAGAAACAAAGAGATGATCTGTTGATCTGAATTGTTTCATTCTATCTAGATAAAATTGGAGTTGTCTATGAACATCAAGTTTGTGAAGCATGTGTTCCATCCTATTTGTGTATTTAGGAAAGAAAACGGGCAACTCAATGAATTGGTTAAGATTTGTCTCTAAACAAACTTTAGGTAAAAAGGATGGATTAGTTCTGAGCAAAACTCTGTCCTTATGGAAAATCAGATAAAGAGGTTTGATGGTCAAGGCCTGCAACTCAGAAATCCTTCGAACAGAAGTAATGGCTATCAAAAATATAGTCTTCCATGAAAGAAATTTCAAAAGACAGGATGAGGCTGGTTCAAAAGGAGGTAATATAATTCTGGAGAGAACAAAATTTAGATTCCATGGCATGGCTGGAGTTCTGATTGGTGGCCTCAAATGAATGGTACCTTTAAGAAAGGCTTTAACAAGTTGATAAGACATGACACTGGAGCCTTGGAAGCCAATATGAAAGTCTGAGATTGCTGCTAATTGAACTCTGATGGTAGCTGCAGCAGCTCCTTTGTTGAAAGGTTTAGTCAGAAATTCCAATATAGATGGGATCGGAGCTAGATAAGGATCAACATCAATCTGAGATTCCCATAAAGAAAATATCTTTCATTTGCTAAGGTATAATTTTCTGATGGATGATTTATGAGAGAATGTTATAATATGTCGGGCCTCAGCTGAGAGGTTGCAAATCCTGGCTACTGTGGGAATTGGAGCAGCCAAGCTGTCAGGGAATGAAGAGAAGGATGAAGAGCCCCCAATTAATGGGTCAACAGATCCGGAACTGGGTCCAGGATCCAGGGTTCTTCCAAGAGATGAGGCTGGAGGAAGGGAAACTAAATTTGCCAAGGCCAGTAAGGATCTAATAAGAGCATGGCCCTTCCCAGATATTTTCCTTTCTGTAATACTTTGGAAATCAGAGGGAAGGGGGGAAGGCATAAAGGAGACCCAAGGGCCAATTGTGCACCAGTGCATCCCTTGGGGCATCCCCGGTGGGGGAATCAGGGCAAAGTAGCTGCTGCATTTCGTGTTTGTTGGGGTTGCAAAGAGATCACAGCCAGGCTGGCCCCACCTGCAGAATATCCGTTTCGCTACTTGTTTTGTTAGGGACCACTCGTGAGGCAGAAGAATTGCCCTGCTTAGCTTGCCTGCTAACACAATGGATTTCCCCGGGATGTGCATTGCTATCAGAAAGTGCTGGGTGGAGATTGCCCACTGCCATACTCTCATGGTCTCTCGACACAGGGGGTAAGATTTGGTTCCTCCTTGTTTGTTTATGTACCAGACCACTGACATGTTGTCTGTCTGAACTGCAATTGTTCCCGGAGGTAGAGAGTCTTGAAAGGACTGCAATGCTAGAAGTACCACTCTCATCTCCCAGAACATTTATATGCAGATGAGCCTCATGTTTCTTCCACGTGCCTTGGGCTGTTCTTCCCTGATAATGCCCCCCCCCAACCCTATCAAGGAAGCGTCTGTGGTCACCATGGCTATGGGATTTGGTAGAATGAATGGACGGCCCCGGGTTACCTGTTGATATGTCAGCCACCATTGAAGGCCTGTCTTGCACATATTTGTTATGATGATTTGGTGTGACATTGGAAGTTCCTGAAAGGACCATTGACAGAATAGGAGCCATTGTAGAACTTGCATGGGCATTCGAGTGAGAGGAATGGCAATGATCGCTGCCGCCATTGATCCTAGCAATTTGAGTACCATTGAGACTGGAGCTTTTTTCCTTGGAAGCAGGTCTAATATTTGTTTTTGTAAGAGACAAACTCTTTCTGGAGGCAGACTTAATGTCATAGAAACTGTGTTTAGTTCTGCTCCTATAAAGACGGTCTGTTGCCATGGCGATAAGGCAGATTTTTCTGAGCTGATGGTAATCCCCAATTGAATGCAAAGATTTAAAGTTGTGTTCCTCACCTGAATAAATTGTCTCCTGGTGGTGGCAGTGAGGAGCCAGTCATCTAGATATGGAAACACCTGGAATCCCAAACGTCTCAGGTGAGTGGTGACTACTGCCATATATTTGGTGAACACTCTGGGGGCAGTAGTGAGACCAAAGGGCAGAGTGTGAAATTGGTAATGGCTGGATCCTAGATGGTAATGTAGATGATCCCTGGATGGCCTGTCCATCTTTATGTGGTAGTACACATCCTGAAGATCTATAGAGCACATTCAATTGTCTTTCTCAAGAAAGGGGAGTATTGACTGAAGCATGACCATCCTGAACTTCATTTTTTTTATTGACTTGTTTAGTCTGCTTAGGTCCAGAATAGGTCTCCAGTCCCCTGTTTTCATTGGAACTAAAAAGAACCTTGAGTAAGTTCCGGATCCTCTCTGGTTTGCTGGGACTGGCTGGATGACTCTTTTCTCCAGCAACCTTTGGACCTCTAAAGCTGCTTTGTCCCTGTGACTGGGTGGAAAGTCTGGGATTTTCTCTACTAGAAGGGGTGGAGTGGTGAAGGGAATTGAGTATCCTCTGGATATTATGCTTTGTACCCAGCTGTCTTTTGTTATTTTTATCCAGGCGTCTAGGTACAAAGATAGGCGTCCCCTGACTACCTCCAGAGATGAACAGTTGGGCCTCCTTTCAGGAGCACTGATAGGGCTTGCCCAAGAACTAATCTCTGTTGCCCTGGTTCTGTGGACTCCCTCTGCTGCATGGGCGACATCTTTCATTATTACCCCCTACTCTGCCTCTAGATGGGGTTTCACAACGAGTGTTCTGGAAAGATCATTGAGATTTATGGAACCATATCTTTCCACCTCCTCTCCCTTTGGGGTAAGGTCTATTCGAGGTAGAAAAATGTACTCTGATGGCAGACAAGGTCTTTCCATCTTTTTCACTCCTGGTAAGTGTTTCCTTTACCTTTGGTCCAAAAAAGGATGAACCGTCAAAGGGGGTGTTAATGAAGGAAGACTTAAAGGGTTCTGCAAAGGAACATAAGTGCATTCAGGAATGTCTCCTAAGAGCGATTCATGTACCTGCTGCTCTGCTCATACCATCAGCTACATATGATAACAGACACATGAACGAGTTCACTATCGAATTAAGAGTGGAGAGCTGGGAAGTTACCTTGCCCAAAACCTCCGCAGCTACTGAACCCTGCAGGGTGTCTCGTAGCTCCTTCAGGAGATCTCTTTGTAATCTGGTAAAATGTGTAAGTTAGTTCAGTGATCGAAGGACAAAGGCTGCTGAACTAAGCATATGCTTCCCGTATCTGTCCATAATCCTGGATTCTCTATTAGGAGGATGAACAGATAAAAAAGTCTCTGATAATTCCTTCTTGGTGGCTGCTGCTACCACCATAACATCAACAGGTACTCCTTTAGTGAGATAAGGTCTATCTTGAGGGCTAATTATAAATTTGTTAGGCCTCCTGGGTACAGGCTCAATGGTGTCTGGGGACTCCCATACCCTTCAAGTGAGTAATTCAAGCAACTCATCAAAGGGTGGAGACACCAAAGAGGTGGAGGGTTGAGACCCAAAAGCCTTCAGGAGGACTGACTCATCATCAGAAGGGTTAAGGGATTTCCAGCCACCCCTCTGTTTAAGAATTTCTAAGATGTCTGCAAAGGAGATATCTTCTGAGGGGGACTGTGGGGACCCTCCTGACTCATCCAAGTCAGTAATTGAAATGACTGACTCCTGTGGGGAGTCCAGATGCTTCCTCTTGCAAAGTCTCTTCCTAGGCACTTCTTCAGTGGGAGCTTCTGGAGAGGTCTCGGAAGAACATGGCTCACCCAATGGGGCTTTCTGAAGCTCAGGATCTCTACACTTCAATGGAGCATGTGATGAAGAGGAAGGCACGGGTGCTTTCAGGAGGGAGCTGCTCAAACTGATGGAGTGGTTTTCTGGGTGGACAAAGCCCTCCTCATAGTCTCAAAGGCCTCTCAGTCCCAACAAGAGGAATCCCTCAGATCCGAAGATTCGATGGAAACTGTCTGCGCCGGTATGGAGGGCTCTGAGCCAGAGGTTGGGGCCAAACTCACTCGAGCCGAAACCCCAAGAGGTAAAGTCAGCACTGACAAGTCGGTCCTACTATCCTTCCCGGACCTGACCGATGAGTGTCGGCTCCGAGATCCCTCAGTCGGTGCCGAAGACATCAGGGCAATCGGGGCCAAAAAACCTAGAATAGATGTCTGTCCCGAGGGGTCCATGATCATCAGTTCTGCACTCTCTGGCTCCAAAACTTCCATGCAGATTGGAGGAGGAACAGAAGATGTTGGAGGAACTAAGGTCGGCTCCGAAGCCCCTGGGGTCGGTGCCAATAAAATTTTTGCCAGTGTCGGTATCTGTAGAAGCTTCTTCACCACACGGTCCACATCCAAATCAGACAGCACACACAATGTAATGCTATAGGTAGGAGACAAAAAAGGCCTTAAAACACGGCCACTAACATCTAATTTTAATATTAGTATAAGATAACTATGTGCCCTGTGAAAAAGAAGGGCTGTCATTTAATACAACACACTCTCAATATGATACTAAGATAAAGAGAAAAAAAGGCCTAAAAACACGGCCACTAATTTCTCAGTAATTTAACAAACTGAGATAGAGATATGGAGAAAAAAGGCCTAAAAAGATGGACCTAATAACTAACTATATTATCCAAATAATCTAAGTATAGACTTAACACTTTAAAGTAACTCTCTAAGTAACAAACTAAGCTACTATAACAGTTATTTATGAGAAAAATAAAGTTATTCACTGGCCAGAGCTTGTGAACGTCCAATCAAGTTGCAGCGGCAAATGAGATCTGAGGGAAGATCAAGGTGCATCATGGGATAAGGAGTTGGCCTCGAGCTGGTTGAAGACCTCATGCTTTTGCAGTTGGCCGAGTCGGAGCTGAGGATCGGCTCCGACCCCATCAGTAAGAATGAACTGTGAGATAGAACAAATTCACATCAATTGATATCACAATTGATGTATATATAAAACAACCCATTAATGCACCACACAATTATCCAATCACAAGTGTTCATTGAGTCCTGGAGAAAATAACCCACCTAATGTAATTATCCACATTCTTTCTTTAAAATCCAAAAGAGAATGTCAGTTTTTCTAAAGATATATTTTATTTGTATATTCTGTCTATAATTGTGAACCTAAACCTAGCAGAAGGATGTAATACCTGGTATTTGTATAACGCATTTGTATTTCTATGACATTTAATGTCACTCATATGTTCTGATATTCTAAGTTTAAATGGGCGAGAAGTCTGCCCGATGTAGAAGGCAGAACAAGTACAATTCACTAAATAAATAGCCCAATCATTGCTACAATTTCCAAAAAAAAATTGTATCATACACTTTAGAACAATTACAGGAAGTGAATGAGCTTTGTTTAGGGACCGCTGCAAAACCTGCAGTGTCCACATGGAAAACTGCCCATTAATGGGCTTCCTTGTAATGTAGTTTGTAAAATATTATAAACCACCTGACTGCCCTTTTTATAATGGTTAAAACAACCCCCTATATTTTCCCCTTCTGTATCCAAACCTACATCTAAGTGGCAAAAACTGAGCTAGTCTGTCCTCCTATATAGAATATCCCAATGCTTGTGTATGATGTCTTGTAAGTACTTGGTATTGCCCCCAAATTCCATAATAAATCTGGGATGTGAATCAGATTTTAAACTTTTGTTCCTATATAAAAGAGTCTGTTGTCTGTTAACTTCTTGGACCATCTTGCTTGCTAGATCTACATCATGTTTTCGATAACCTATGTCATAAAATCTATGGGCCATGTCACATGCCTGAAGATTTTAATTGTTTGAAGTAGAACATATTCTTTTAAGTCTTAAAAACTGAGGCTTTGGGATATTCTTAATAACACGGGGAGGATGACAACTGGAGGCATATAACAAATTATTAAACTGGGGATATTTCATGTGAACATTACTAGTGAGTGTGCCATCTTCTAGTACTTTAACCTCCACATCTAAGAAAGTAACACTCTCCCGGTAGTAATTCAGTGTAAATTGAATCCCCCATTTAGTTTCATTGAGATACTCAACAGACTCACATAAATAATGCTCATCTTACCTCCATATAAACCAACAATCATCTAAATAATAGAGGTAACAGGTTATGAAATGACAACATTTTTAACTCATTATCACAAATGGGTTTAAGAAGGAAATATTCGGAACTGGTCTCCATGCATTTTCTTTATTTGGCACTAAAACATCCTTGAATGACAACCTTTTCCCACCTAGGAAGGAGAAACTGGTTCTATTACTCCCTGGGAGGGCATGTGATGATGTACAGGGATCAATAAAAGACCTTGGTCTGGTGGATGAGGGATTACCCCCAGGAAAAGAAGGATTTCCTCCCACTGCCATATGGAACCTTAATGAATGATCAGAACCCATTTGCTGAAACTCTGTTGCCACAGAGAAAGTGGAGATTCAGACTTTCTGGAAGGGGAAAGGGGGTTACCAAGATGGGAGGTGGGACAAGGTCCCTTACATAGTCATTCTGGCATGTTGGACTGTCCTTAGTTGGGGGGGGGGGGTCCTGAATTATTTTTTGAACCCTCTTGATATGTACTTACCATAATAATAGATCTGTGTTGTCTGTTTCCATCTGGTTCAGCCTGTGGTTTGTTAGATCTGACTTGGGTCAGAGATTGGCCATATACCAAAAACTTCAGGCCATCAGGCTCCACTTCCTCTACCCATAATCCCTTGTTCATCAAGAATACCTCAGATTGAGTTTGACCCATACTGCCCAAACTGACACTGCTCAGTCTCTATGGGAAAATACTAAAGACTCCAACAAAGGAGGAAACACAACCTTCCCTATTTAGTCATCTCATGAGCAAGAAACTCACCATAACAGCAGGGCCAGGAGGATGGAAAAGTTGAACTACATGAAAGGAGACAACATGGATCTTTTGTTGTGGTAAGTTCATAACTTTTGTATCCAGTGTTGTCTTTTCCATCTAGATTCAAGCTGTGGGACAGAGTCCGCAGCCATATAAAAATCCTAAAGATTTCTCACTGAAAGATATTGTGCAATATAGTGGAACCAAAAGAAACTCTGGACATCAACTGAATGCCCAATTTATTGTGGGATACAAAGGTTTGAAGACCCACCCAAGTAGCAGCTACACCAAACATCATACAATGCAGCTCTGGAGTAGAAAGCTGCAGAAGTAGTCATAGATCTAGTACAATGACTATTTGGTTTACCCTGCAGGGGCTTTCCTTTCAAACTAGACCCAAAAGAAATATAATCAGACAGCCTCTTGGAGAGAGTAACCTTAGACATTGGCATGCCTAACCAGGCCTCGGAAAAAGAAACAAACAACTGTTTAGAGTTTTTGAAAGATATGGTTCTATCCAAGTAAAACCTCAATTGTCTATGTGCAGCAAGACAATGCAGTAGGCCTTCCTGCTTGTTGGAAAAGTCAGAAAAAAACACTGGTAAGTGAATGGACTGATTCAAATTGTTCCCAGTAGCCACCTGAGGAAGAAAGGAAGGATCTGATCTGAGGGACACCCTGTCTTTATGAAAAAAAAAACAAGTATGGCAGTACTGTAGAGGAGCCTTGCAGTTCTGACCTTCACTAGAATAAGGTCTTCTAAGATAATACGTAACCACAGCAGAACATTCAAAGGGAGGTGCAGCCAACACCAGAAGCATGAAACGTAACTCCCACAGAGGGACGGGGTACCAGACTAGAGGAAATAATAAAAAGGTATCCTTGAGGAAAGCCTTCAAAATGTTGAGAGCAGCCAAAGGCAGATTGGCCCTACTAAAGTGAAAACTGGAAATAGCTGCCAACTGCACCTTAACTCATTGCTTGCTACAAGAGTATAGTTGTCAGGAAAACAGAGTTCCTTTTGTGTCTTGTGAGAGTATACTCATCTTTACAGGAGACATCCCATGTACTGTTGAAAGACTGAAACAGATTAAACAGACAACATAGATCTATTGTTATGGTAAGTACATATCTTTTCATTTTAAGCTGTCAGTGTTTTCAAAGTCAAATTTCTGAAGTCCTGGTAAAGGCACACACAAAACATTAAAGAAGACCTTTGACACTAACACCCATTATCCTCTAAATAAATATATTTTGCATTTATTTTTTGTAGCTAAGCCATTTATTGGACATTATAAGTCTAATGAAGTGTGTTTTCAGTAGAGAATTTTGGAGAAAAGCTATCAGGAAGTAAGTGGTTTCTTGGCTTAGAAGAGGTCAGGAAGCAGATGTGTTACTTGTCCTCCTTTGTTCAGGATTAAATAAATTAATAGTAGAGTAATGGAAACTTGAGTTAAAAAAAATGGTAGAGAGTCTAGAATGACCTCCAAAGGGGCTGAAAAGGAATCCAAACTCTTAGAGGTAGCCCAAGAAGCAAAAAATTTCCACTTACTAGCATATAGCCTATGTGTAAACAATTTTTGAGAAGAAGACAAAAATATGTACTTCTCTCTCTCTCTCTCTCTCTCTCTGAAAGCTTGGGATTTCTGGCCATCAATGGAATTAGAGAAACTGTACTGCTGTGGTGGTGCTGCGGTAGCATTGTCGCCTCACAGTTAGACGTTGCCCATTCGATTCTCAGTTAGAGCGTCTTCTGTGTGGCGACATGCGTGAACGAGTGTTCCTTCGTTGAAGGCTGTGCATTAGGCCCGGCAAGCCAGCATGTAAAACTCTACTGCCAATCATTAGCAGACTGGAGTTCCGCTGTGGCGACCCCTAGCTGGGAAAAGCCGAAAGACACAAACAAATGGAATTAGAGAAGCCATGCAGTTAACTGGACATTCTGAAGGTTTGGCAGGCACAGACCTATCAGGTGAGAGATCATTTTTGGAATGGGATCCTGGACCCAAGGCGGGTACTTCAGAAGAGGCCAAAAAAAAGAACCACATCTGGCAAGGCCAAAGGGCGGCAATCAGGATTACATTCACTCTTCAATGGGCTGCCTTCTGAAGAAAGAATAGTTGTGTCAAACCTTACCATAACCATAGATGTCCTTCTCTTCTATGTTGCAGTATTCTTAACATATGGGTAGGATTCCACCCAATGACCCGACATCCAGCCAGTATGCAACAACTTTTAGCTACTGCAAGTACATGGAATGTCACACATATGTTCTGACAATGTCAGTCATAAAAGGACGTCCACACATACAATCCTCAGAACTAAAATGCCCCATGAGGAGCAACACAGCTAAGGAATAAAGAGCCATCCAAGGAAGGAACAAGATGCAGGGGAGAAGGTGGGAGGCAACAAAGTAGAGAAGGACATCTATGGTTATGGGAAGATTTTACACAATTGTTCTATGTCCTTCTATTCAGTGTTGCAGTATTGTTAACATATGGGAGAATACCAAAGCTTAGTAGGAGCCTTGGGAGGAGGACGTGGCAGAGGAACTATGCACTCTAGAATTTTCAACAAAGTCATGGTGAATAACTAGCAAATCCTGCTCTAGATGAAGAAATTGTATCTAACTTCTAATATTTGGTGAAAGTGTGCACAGAAGACTATGTAGCAGCCTCCAGAATGAATTAGTGTCTAAGCCTTTAAAGAACACACCTGAGGAAGCCAAAGATCTAGTAGAATGAGCTCTAACAGATGCAGCCAGAGACTTACCACGAAAATCATAACAAAACACAATAGCCTTGAAAATCCAAAAATAAATTGTCTGTTTAGAAACAGGTGAACCCAGAGCCCTTGGATGGAAAGACACAAATAGCTGATCACATTTTCTGATAGCTTTAGTTTTATCTAGGTATAATCTAAGTTGCCTACGAACTCCAAGGTATGCAGAATCCTTTCACTGGAGGATTGATGTGAAGAAAAAAAGGCGGGCAATTGAATAGATTGATTAAGAGACAACTCATTCACCACCTTAGGCATAAAAGAAGGATTGGTTTGCAAATAAACTCTGTATTTGTGGAAAGCAAAGAAAGGTGGGGATGCTATCAAAGCTTGAATCTCTGAAACCCTCCTGACAGAGGTCAAGGCTACCAGAAGCACTGTCTTCCAAGTATAAAAATTTAATGAAGTAGAAGCTTTGGGCTGAAAAGGGGCCATAGTTAGCTTCTGTCTCCCATGGAGGTGGAATTGTTTTCCTGGGAGGCTTAATATGTAGAATGCCTTTGAGGAAAAAGTGTACCCTCCATCTGGATGCTAAAGGTGGAGATAACAGTGAACTTTCACTGAGGAATATGACAAGCCACTGTTAAGTAATTCACACAAGTAAGAAAAAACTACTGGAATGTCCACAGAAAATGGATCTAAATTTCTAGAAAGGCACCAGATGGAAAATCTCCTCCATTTACAAATGTAAGATTGTCTAATATTGGATTCCCTTGCCTCCTGCAAAACCCAAAGCACGTCCTGTGAAAAAAGATGCCTGAACGGAATCAAAAGTTTATCACCCACAGTCTCATTTGTAAGGTTGACAGATGTGGATGAGGCAAGGATCCCTGGTGATGTGTGAGCAGGTCCACCCAGTGAGGTAACTGCAGAAGACGAGGGAAGCAATGCTGTCTTGTCCAAAAGGGATTCCCTAGCAAGATTTTTGGTTTGTCCTGATGAATTTTCAGCAGAACTTTCTGAATGAGATAGAAAGGGGGAATGCATAAAGAAACATCCCCTTCCATGAAAAGGACAGGGCTCCCACCTTCCAAGCCAGAGGATGGGGGAAGTCTGGCACAAAAATGAAGAAGCTGTCTGTTCAGAGGGGAGGCAAAGAGATCCAGATGTGGGGTACCCCACTGGTGGACCAAGTCCAGAAACATATCCCTGTGAAGCATCCATTCATGGGACTGTGCCATGGACCTGCTTAAGGTGTCAGCCACAATGTTTTGAGCAGATGGAATGTAAACCACAAGAAGAGTCACCTTGTACTGAATTTCCAGTTCCCATGCCCTGGGAGCTAACCTGCATAGAAGGTAAGATTTGTCCACCCCCCCCCCCATTTGTTTATGTACCAGAAAACAGTGGTATTATCTGTAAACATTTTCAGAAGACCTGGTTGAAAGAGAGGATGGAAAGTCTGGAAAGCCAGAATGAGAGCCCTCATCTCCCTGATGTTGATGTGCTGCCTCTTTTGAGAGACAAAGGTCCTGCATCTTCCTTGAAACAAAAGTTGCCCACCATCCTGTGTTTCAGGCATCTGTGAATAGATGTTGTGATGACTGGGGCAGAAGAAGAGGAAGGCCTATATTCACAGTAAGCTGCTGAATCCGCCAGAGAAGCTCTGTTTTTAGGCAGGGGAGGAGAGGAATCAGAACTTCTAGTGGGTGAGCATGCTGTGACCAGGTTGCCTTTAGAAACCATTGAAATTTCCTCATGTGAAGCTTTGCAAAGAGCAGTATGGGAACTGTGGAAGCCATGAAGCCAAGAAGTCTTAGAAACTCCCTGGCTGAAATGGAAGGAAGAGGCAGAAGGCTGTCCAGAGCAATGAGAGACTGAACCTTGTCTGTGGGAAGAAAAACCATCATAAGGTCTGTCCTGAACCTGCACCTTAGGAAGATGTGATCCTGAGAAGGAGTCAGACAGGATTTCTTGAAATTTATCATGAACCCTAAACTTTGAAGGAGCTGGATCCCCACCTGTAGGTTTTGAGACAACTGCTCTGAAAGAGCATCCAGGAAGAGAAGATCTGCCAGGTATGGATATACCTGGATACCCTGGACTCTCAAGAAGGCAATCACAGGAGCCAAGCACTTTGTGACTACCCTTGTTGCTGTGGAAGACCAAAAGGCAAGGCAGGGAACTGAAACTGCAAACAGCCCACAGAGAAACACAGAAATTTCCTGTACAGAAGTTGAATGGGTACATGTAAATAAGCATCTTTGATGTCTAGAGGGGCTGTGTAAGACTGAGGAGAAATCAGAGGAAAGAGAGTCTGTAAGGTCAGCATATGGAAAGATGACACTTTTAGGAAAGTATTTAAGTGGGAAAGGTCGAGGATTGGTCTCCAAGGATCATCCTTTCTTGGAACCAGAAACATTCTTGAGTAAAATCCTCTGCCTGTCTGGTCCACTGGAATACTTTGAATTGTGCCTTGAGAAAGTAGCTGTGATAGGACCTCTGGGAACAATTCCAGTTGATTTGAAAGGGGCTGTGGGATTTCTATGAAAGGAGGGAGAGTTTTTCAAGTCATAGTATCCTTGGTGGATAATAGACAGAACCCAAGAATCCTGAGTGATCATTACCCAAACTGGAAAAAAAAGGGAGAGGGAGGCAAAGAGATAGAGAAGTATGACTTGGAAGAGACTCCTTGATCTCTCTAAGGCTTTTGACACCATCTCCCCTTCTCTCCTCCTCTCTAAGCTCTCACATCTTGACATATCCACTGCAGTCCTTGACTGGTTTACCAGCTACCTTACTAACAGATAGCAATCCACTAAGTGGCTACACTTACTCTCACCTTTTCTCACTACCTCCACTGGAGTTCCCCAAGGGTCCATCTTAGGACCTCTTCTTTTCAGTATCTTCATTAACGATGTCCATTCTGCCTTTACACATAGATCTGTAGTACAATATGCAGATTATTCTACTATTATCTGCTCTGGCACTTCAGAATCAGAACTCCTGACCTTAATCCAGAATGTTTTCTCCACTACTGAAAGTTGGATGACCAATACCCACCTTGCCCTTAACCCCAATAAAACCAAACTCCTGCTCATTACACCCAACAAAAAAACACCAATCTTGATAAATCAGAATTTAGCATTTATTCTTCTAACAAAACAACAATAGAGATAGTGCCCCACACTAAGCTACTTGGTGTCACTGTTGAAGATAATTTAACATTTGACCTACACATCCATAACAATATTAAAAAAAAAATCACCAAAAACTCGGCTCCCTTCATAGACACAAACCCTTTTTAAACTACTCCACTACAGAAACACTTACCCTAATATTTCTCATACCCTCACTCCTCTATGGTGCTCCCATTCTAACAAACATCCAGTCCTGCTTAAAAACTAGGTTGGACGCCTGCTAGAACATTTCTAAGTTTGTAACTGGTGCAAAATATACTACTGCCATTCACTACAATCCCTGAACTGGCTGGAACTCCCACAACATCTCACATACATACAACTATCCACTGTACACAAAATTATCTATAAACCTCTTGAATGCCCAACCTTTGCCTCTCTTCTGACTCTTTATCAGCCATACAGATATCTCAGATCTGAAAATCAATCTCTAATCCAAGCGCACAGACTCAGACTTCCTGCAGGTCAATATCTCTACTCTTTTACGGTAGCTAAACTCTGGAATGCTCTTCCACCCCACCCCCCAGACCATAAACAGTGCCCCCTTATTTAAAAAGTCTCTAAATCAATATTTGTCATCTCATTGGCTCTACCCATGTACCTTCTGCAAATCCTCTATAATATGATATTCCTGAGATACCCCCTCTATCCCTATATTCATCATTACCCTCCCATCTTAAGTGCCATCCTTGAAATTCACTTTCTACATCCTCCTGCTCTACATGGTATAACAACAATCTTCTTTTTCCCACTTATTTAAGAATGGGTCTATATTAGAAGATTGAATGTTCAGGTGATTGAACACCTAAACATCGATCTTCTAATATCGAACCTAAAAACGTTGAACGTCCCAGGGAGACACATCCATTGGCCACTAAAACAAAAAAATAACTTTACACCCAAAGTAAGTGGGGGCTTTACCCCCCAACATGGGGGGCTGTGGCTCCCACACACCCCTTAACTAAATATACCAACTCCGAGATTGCAGTACACAAAACTGCAAAATCCGGTGAACGGCCAAGGGAAATCTTTCCCTGTGTTAAATCGGCCGTTTTTTGCTTTTGATATTAGAAGTTCGATCACTTAAACATTCGATCTTCTAATATAGACCCTTTAAGAATATAGTATAGATTAATTACATAGTCTATCTGTCTAATACACAGTGAATAACTAAATAATTGTATAGTTTACCTGCCTCTTCAGTTCATCCCTTGTTACACTGGATGCCTGCCAAGAGTCAAGGTCCTTTTATAACATCCAGGCATACACTTGTACAATGCTCCAAATGAGCTACTTGTCTGTTATTCCCTGGAATTTTTTTCTCCTTGTAAATACTTGTTTAACAAATTCTTTTACCCTGTATATGTTGTACGGAGCTTGCTTTCTATGTTTATGGAGCTTGTTACTCTTGCAAATACTTGTTTAACAAAATACCCCATGTAAATAATTGTTTAACAAATGTCTTTTAACCTGTATCTGTATGGAGATTGCTACTCCTTGTAAATACTTGTTCAAAACTTCTCATCTTTTGTATTCTGTTTATGGAGCTTTTCTCCTCAGACCTCCATTGAAAATGGGCTCATTTCAGCCCAGTGGACTTTCCTGATCAAAAAAAGCAAATAAATAAAAAATAAATAGTCACAGAGAACTGGGGCTGGCTTGAAAAGGCTGCTGAGTAGAAGGAACTGAAGGAGAAGATTTGGATTGAGGTGGCCTCCTAACAGATTTTTTAGAACTGGAAGCAGATGCAGAAACAAAAGACAAGCAAATTGGTCTCCTAACAAAAGATGTTTTGACAGGGAAGTTCCTATGTTTGGAGGCTTGCCTGCTGGATAACGGCTCTGATGACCAGATTAGTACTGGAGAATCTGGGGCAGAGACGGGGATAACTCCAACAAGAACTCCAGCAGGGTAGAAGGGAGAAGAAGCCCTGCCAGATGGGGTACCCTTGGAAAAGAAGGTGTTAGGAACACTGAGATTGGGAGATGGAGCCTTCTCTGCAATCGGCACCAAAGGCAATCAGCTGTGAGGTGTCTTTGCTGATGAAGGTCCCAAAACCGCCTAGGGAACCGAGGGTCTCGGGACCTTTGGATATGGTGAAACTAAAGAAGAAGAAGAGGAGATGATAATTTTATGACCCCCTTGGATGCTTTGCAGTCCTTGGATCCCTGCTTGTGACCCTAGTCAGACTTCTCCCCTTGACTGAAGAAGCCGCAGAAGACTCGCTGGATGGCAACAGTCCTTTCAGGACCAGCTTGGACCTCCTCCAGTTGATGGCACAAGTGCCAAAGCCCTCACAAATGGCACAAGGGTATTTGAAATGACAGTCCCTAGACAATATGTGCACCTATTATGGACATCCTGTGATGGGAGCTTGTGACCACAAGCTATACACTTATTAAACCCCTGTCCCATAACCCAAAAATCTAACCACTAAACACTAGCAAGAACAATCCTAAGCACACAGCAAACACTAACTCTAAGAAAACACACTAGGTGGGAAAAATCAACTAAAGACAAAACCTAACCCTAACCCTAAACCTACACTAACTTATTCTAACCTACTACAAAATAACACACACTAAACTACAAAAACCCACACAAGAAAACAAGGACAGAGGACCTGGATTACACTCTAAAATACTCGAAAAAAGGATACACTCTGGCAAAGCAATAAACCAAGCTGCTGCCTAGGAATGGTGGCAAATGAGATCTGAGTTAATTTTGATGAGTGAGGGATTATGAGTAAAGAAGGAAGAGCTTGACAGGCTGAAGTCTTTGGTGTATGGCCGGATTCAGATCTGAGTCAGATCCGATAACTCACAGGTTGAATCCAAATGGAAAAGACAACATTCGATCATCTAGAGGATGGTTAGAAAATCCCTTAGAAATTTTGGAAAAGGAATGCTGAAAATCTAAAAATTCCCTTTATTAACATATTGCATTCTTAGGGGCAGCTGAATGACTATCAGGAAAATTACAGGCAGGAACTGTACATAATTAACTCTCAAGTGATGCTGACATCCTACAGAAAGGCCTCATTGAGACCGACTGGTGTCAGAACCATGACCTTAAGCTCAATGCCAAAAAAATGTGTTGTCATCCCCTTTGGGAAAAACCCAGTTCCCATGAATTACCACATTGATGGTAGTCCACTGAACACAGAAGGTGTTATAAGAGATATAGGGAACGCAGGTTGACAGCAACCTATCTTTTGATCACCACATTGCCACTGTGGTCAGAAAGTCCTTCTATGCGGCACATCTCATTTACATCCAGGAAGAAAGATGTCATTGTCTCCCTCTACTCTTCCCTCATTAGGCCAATCATTGAGTACAATGCTCCATTTGGCATGTACCTCACTAGACACCTGCAACAACTGGAAAGGCCGCAAAAGTACCTCACAAAGAGGATCCTAGGCCTTAAACACTTGTCCTATATGGACAGACTCAAAAAACTCCAACTATTTTCTGTCTCATATCACCTACTTTAGAGGTGATCTCTGCTTGACATACAAAGCCATGTATGGCCCAGCTCTGTTAGAAATGCTACATCTAAAAAAAAACAATCCCTTCACACTACGCGCTCCAGAGACCTCAACCTCATTAACACAATCAACAGAACGTGCTGGAGGGACAGGTGCATAACCCAGAGACTGCTCATGCTATGAAATAGACTTCCCATACATGTCAAGCATAGCGCCTCACTGGCCCTCTTCAAGAGAATGGATGAGAAATAGAAAATTCACCCCGGGGATCACTCCAGTGGCTCTACTCAACATAGGCACTGGGAACTAAGGTCGGGTGGCACAATGCCAGGGTAATCCTATGGATTAGGCTTGTAAAGGCTCCAGGGCCTTTAGCCTTGTACACACCTATGAACCTAGGAACACACACATATTTGCCAAAGCTGAAAGAATTGGAGGAATGCGTGAAGGTTGTGGAAATCCCTTCTGTAACAGCTCACAGTATTTTCTGAGTGACTGGAAAATCTTAGTGCTCTCCCATTGAAAACACTGGGACATTCTGGAAATAGTGTCAGAGAAAGAAACCCCCCAATAGGGAGAATTAGAAACTGAGCTCTCTTCTGAGTCTAAGTCAGAAATCTGAAGAGAAAACCCTGCATTTGTCCCTTCCTCTTCCTTTCCAGATTCAGAATCTTGAATCTCTTTAGGAGAAGAAGTACCCCTCTTTGTTTTAAAAGAAACTATTTTATAAGAAGGATCAATAGCCTGAATAAAACCCTGAGCCAGAACCAGTCATTTACTCCTTTTCAAGGAAATTTGAGAAGTAGTAGACACGTTTAGTTTTCTGTTTTTGACAGGAAAAAATCAGGGTAACATTTTTTATTAATGGCAACAGCAACTTCCCCAGGGATAGGGTCAACATTCTGACAAAAGAGGGAAACCTCCCCTGTTCCCTATACCAGGACTGGCAACAGTGTCTCTCCCTTTCCCACAGAGGTGACCACAACAGCCACAGAGGATGTGGCTAATCCCTAGTCCATAGTGACTGTAGGTGATACAACAGAGGGATCTGTAGTTAAAAATGAGTGGCTTCAGGTACAACAAATGGCCACAGTAGAGTCATCCACCTGTGGCTGAGGCAAATTGCTATCCTGCTGTGGTAGCAAAGGCTGTTTGCTTAACTTTTCCTTCTTGTGGCTAGAAGAAGGACTGACCATGGTGCCGACAGTTTGTTCCATGGTCAAGCCAAAAATGAAGCTTTTTTTTCCTGGGGAAAACAAGTAGCAAAAGCCAATAAAATTTAAAAGTCTTTAAAGGTCACTTTTTAAAAGCAAAACACAGTGAAAAGCAACATAACGCATGCACTCAAGTCACTCCACAACAGGTACAAATATGACTCTGTCATTGTCCATGTTGAAGTGAATGACTTGAGACATACCTCCCTGGACTACTTGAAAAGAGACATGGAAGAGCTGTCGGATCATGTGGCCCAGGCAGGTATGACCCTAGCCCTGAGTAGCATCCTGCCTTCGCCCAGAATGATACCACAATATAAGGACAAAATGATTGACTTCAACAATTGGCTAAGCTTCTGGTGTCATTCAAAGTGGATCCAGTATCTGTCTGCCTGGGACGACATGATCGACAAACCACGATGCTTTGTCAAAGATGGTCTGCACCTGTCGCCCCTGGGATTCAGGTTACTGGCTAAGGCTCTTGCCACCCCTATAGTGCCTTTTTTAGGCAAAGTTCAAAAGACAAAACCACCACAGTAACAGGTACAAGCATGGAAAATCTGAAGGTAATATTACTCATTCCTAAAAGTCTAAACCTCAAAATGCACTCTATCAAGGCACTCCTAAAAATGGAGAACATCGATATCTGTGCAGTAACTGAGACCTAGTTCAAGGCTCCAGAGAGCACCCCTGCAATACCAGGATACAACTCTTACCACACTTTTCGGCCACCAAACCAGGACCGAAACACTAAAGGTGGAGGAGTGTCAATATTCACCCCAGATATTCACACCATCAGGCTAGTTGCCTAACACAATGCATATGAAATTCTCCAGGTGCTAGGTAAGACTACAATCCAAATTGTAGCTTGCTACAGATCCCCCAGCATACTCCAAAATTCTCACTACACCTTTCTAAACATACTGGAAAATATTAAGATTGAACCAAACACCCTAATATTGGGTGATTTTAACTACCCTGCCATTAACTAGGAAAACTACTCATGTACCAACACCTTTGCCCAACGGTTCTTGGAATTCATAAATTCCAATGCCCTGGATCAACTAATCCATAGTCCCACCAGGGGCTCCAATATCCTAGACCTGGTCATTAGCAACATGGGAAATCGATGCTCCACACCTATGGTCACCCCCTCGTTAGTCAGGTCTGACCATAAGCTAATCACCCTTAACATCCACATCCCACCCCCACCCCCCAGTAAGGAAACCTCCATAAAAAACTTCTCCAAAGCCAACTTCATGCTACTCAAGTCAGAAGTGACAAGCTTCATGACACCCACATAGACAGGAACTGAAAATTCAACTGATGAGTCCTACACTAAGGCAGTGTAAGAGCACATCCACTCATGCATAAATCGTGCCATCCCAAATAGAACCAAGATGCTCTCATCCAAAAAAAGGATGCCAATCTGGTGGTCCCCAGCCATAAACAAACTTTACAACAAAAGGAAGAAACTGTTGCAGAAAACAGGAAAATCTCAAGATGCAAAAAACTCCCTTACCAGCCTCAGTAAGAAACTGAGATCCCTCATAAAATCCTCCAAAGCTAGTTACGAAAATAAAATTGCCAAATATTTCAAAGACAACCACAAAGCATTTTATAACTATGTCAAGAATCTAAATGGCAATGCTCAGATCTGCTCTGAGCTAACACAGAATGGCATTAAATATACTGATCCCAAGGATATTGCCAATATCCGTGCAGATCGATTCAGTGCCAACTTCACCCCCTCTCACCCCCTAAATGGCCCATCTCAATACCGGAAGATTGCCAAATTCCGGTAATAAAGGCCACACAGGTAAAAAACGCACTCTCCAAAGCTAAGAATACAGCATCCATGGGACCAGATGACATCCCGGGCTGTGTACTACATGAACTACAATGTGAACTGGCACCTCACCTAAGTGTCATGTTTAATCATAGCCTTACCTCAGGTTTTGTGCCCACTGAGTGGCGCAAAGCTACAGTTATCCCACTCCACAAGGGGGGATCCACCTTGGATCCTGGAAACTACCATCCCATCAGTCTGACGAGCCTTATCTGCAAGGCCATGGAGTGTATTGTCATGGAAATTATAAACAAAGACATTGGCAACCTTCAAACACTGGACCCTAACCAGTTTTGGTTTGTGAAGGGCCGATCTTGTCTCCTGAACGTGATTGACTTCTTTGAATCAGTCTCCAGAGCCATGGACAAGGGTAAGGTGGTCCACACAGCCTATCTAGACCTTGCCAAGGCCTTTGACATGCCCCCCACTCTGGAATCATAGATAAACTTACTAAGCTGGGCATTAATCCCTACGCCACCCAATGGGTTGCTAACTGGCTTACTGATAGAACCCAGACTGCAAAGTAGCCGACTCCAAATCCAGCTCCAGACAAGTGACAAGTGGAGTACCTCAGGGTTCAGTCCTGGGTCCGCTCTTGTTTGGCATCTACTTCTCTGAAGTACAGGTCAAAACTAAGGGACTCTGGCTAACAAAGTTCGCAGATGACTGCAAACTGGGAGCCATTGAATCCCCAAATGATGTGGATACTCTACAAAAGGGCCTTACAGAAACAGATGCTTGGTGCCAGAGCCATGGGCTCAAGCTCAATGCCAAGAAATGTATAGTTATCCCCTTTGGGGAAAAACATGTACCCATGAATTACCATATAGGTGGCAGTACACTAAACACCAAAAGTGTGATAAGAGACTTAGGGACACAGGTGGACAGTGGTCTCACCTTCGATAACCACATTGCCACAACAGTCAGGAAATCCTTCTATGTGGCACACCTCATCACCAAGGGCTTTTCATCCAGAAAAAAGGAAGTCATTGTCCCACTGTACTCATCTCTCATTAGACCCATTACAGAATACAATGCCCCGTTTGGTATGTACCTCTCAAGACATCTGCAACAACTGGAAAGGCCGCAGAAATACCTCACTAAAAGAATCACAGGCCTAAAGCAGATGCCCTCCACTGACCGGCTTAAAAAACTCCAGCTATACTCTGTCGCATATCGTCTACTCAGAGGCGATCTCTGCTTAACATACAAGGCCATGTCAAACCCAGAGCTGTTGGACATGCTACTCTTAAAAAATCCCAATCCCTCAGAGCCACATGCTCCAGGGATATAAACCTTGTCATCACAATAAACAAAACATGCTGGAGGGATAGGTTCCTGACCCAGAGACTCCCCAGACTCTGGAACAGATTGCCCATACATGTCAAGCAGAGTGCCTCTTTGGCCCTCTTCAAAAGGAACCTTGACGATTGGATGGGAGAAAGGAAATTCACCCCAGGGATCACGTCAGTTGCCCTGCTAGAAAGGGGTCCAGGGAAGTAAATAGTGTGGGAAGAAATAGCCAGGGAATTGTTATGGCTAGGCTTGTATAGGCCCTAGGGCTGATAGCCTAGTACCAACCTATGAACCTATAAAACACCCCAACCCTAAAAAGTAAAATAAACAATTTTTCCACAGGAAAAAAAAATGTTTTTAAAATAGTTTAAACACCTTTTAAACTGACAGGAAAAAAGAGCACTCTCAATTAAAAGTACAACACAGTCTTGTGATAGTCCATTAAAACAAAAACCGCTAGCTTTAAAATAACTTTTCTAAACAGAAAAGTGTTATCAAGGAATTAATACTTTAAAATGGAAGTTTTTTTTACACAAAGGGAACATATCTGACTGGCAAAGGATCAATGTAAGCCAGCCACTGATCATCAAAAGCCTCAGAGAAGCAAACTCTTTGGTGGCAGGAAAGATCTGAAGGGCTTTGCAGCCAAACCTGTCTTTTTAGTCAACTTAGCTTGAGATGACTAATGGTCTGGGTGCACAGATGATGCCCTGAAGCTTTGGAAGCTGGCCAGCTGTTACATCCTTACAGGATATAACCCCTATATCTTAGGCTACTGCAGCAGTGATCAATATGAAGAATTGCACCCGAGCGTTTCAGTCTGGGGTAAGCTGCAATGAATGTCATGCACTTGATGCACATTCAAGGGGGTTATTGTGGGAAGCTGTGCTGAGACCGAATGGCAGAGAATCCTAGGCAGGCAAAGAGGTACATTTTTAGAAGGCTTTGTCATTTTTATGCAGAGACAAGCATCCTGAAGGTCTATTGAGCACATCCAATCCCTTTGTTGTAGATATGGTAGGATGGATTGCAATATGACCATCAGGATTTAGTCTTTTTTCATGGAGGGTTAGGTTATTCAGACCTAAAATGGGCCTGAGGTGTTTTGATGTCAGTGGTACTTTCTGTTCTGGTGGGACCTCTTGGATGGCTCTTTTTTGAAGGATTTAGGAGATCCTCTGGCCACTGCTCTTCTCTGTCAGTGTGGTGCATTTGAGAGAAGCAGAGACAAATGTTTTGGAGTTGATACCAAAGGAATGTTGTAGTATATGGATGCAATGTTCTTCACTCAACTGTCCTGTGTGACAGTCAGACAAGAATCCAAATAATGAAAAAGTCTACCCCTGACTGCTTCCAGAATGGAACACTCAGACAAGCCCTTGAGGCATTGGAGAGATTTCAAGAAAAAGTAGCCTTAAATCCCTAATTCTGCAGACTCCTTCTGTTTCTAACACAATGTCCATTGAAGTATCCTTCGCTGCCATGTGAGATCCTTTCTGAAAAGAAGCCAAATGAAAGTTGTTGCATTTTTTTTTTAAACCAGAACACTTTGTTGCTTGTTTGGTTCTGCAAAAAAGGGTATTGAGGTTCTCAAAACAGACTCCTCTGCCAAACAGTGCCTTTCCTTCTTACTCACCATTCAGTAACTTTTTGTTGTCCTTGGGACATAACAAAGAGGTCCCATCAAAAGGGGTGTAAATGAGGGATGCTTTGAAGTTGTCCTCAAAGTCACAGAGATACAACGATGTGTGATAGTGCATGGCAATGCCAGTGTTCACTGCTTGAAATGTTCCATCTGCTGTGCCACGAAGCAGCCTCATGGAGAGGTTGGTAATGGGCAACATTGCTGACACGTGATTCAAGCTGCTTCCTAGTATTCAGGGAAGGAGGCCACCTCAGTCAATCAAGTGTTTGTTTCACTAGATTTCACTGGAACCTTGTCATATATGTAATATAATTCAACACCCTGAAAGTGTTCACAAGGCACAGGCTCACTTTACTTTTTGGTCCATCATTCTTTGCTCTCTGTTGTTAGGATGGACTGTAAAGCTTTTTTTCTGATAGCTCTTTTTTGGTCAAAGCTAACAAGATAGCCCTTGCTACACTCAGGTCTGTCTTTGAGTGGGAGCAAAATTTTATCTTGTTTATGTGGCATTGGTTCTACCACACCGGGCTCCTGCAGGTTGCTATGACCATTCACCCACCAGATAGATCATATGGTCAATGGGATGGACAACTAGGAAGTATAAGGAGTAGACCTGAAAGCCTTGAACAACACTTCCTCATCTGGGATGTGTGGTCAACTAGCCAAGCATTCCTTCAATAGATTGATGAACCTGGGGTCTTCACAGGGGAACTAGGAGGAAGCTTTCCCATTGTCAAGGTCAGTGTCCAGTGAGTGATTCCATAGCAGAATCAATATGTATCCTTTTACATGTACACATCTTAGGCACTTGAGGGGAAGAATCATCTGCAGACCTGGAAATGTCTCACGGTCCTTGCTGAATGATGGCTTCAAAGTGATCAGAGCTGCTCTGTTCCTCAGGCCGATGATGACGACTCAATGACTCAGATAAACAAAGAGAGGAGCCAGAACAAATGGTGTATTCCCTTTCTGCATCAAGAAAAAGGCAACGATCTTCTCAAAATGATTGAATGTTGACACAGACCCTGAAGGCACAGAGGAAAAATCCAATGATCAGTCCTTGAGGAAGAGGAGCTAAATGGCCCTGACATGGGGTCTTTGGCACTAATAGACTCATCAGCAACAACACATTGAATGCAAAGTCCCAGAAACCGAGATCAGTGCAGAACAATCAGCACTGTAGATGTCACTCAAGATTCAATGTCAACAGTTAGGTGACATGACTCACTTGGCTCCAAAGGGATAAGGGTTGAGTTTCTGGGATGTAAAGTTGCCACCAATTGATGTGATACAGTCAGTGCCAGTACAGCATGCTCTGGGGCTGTCTTTAACTCTGAAAACACTGTCACAAGGACATGTGCTGGGGAAGAAGCAGTAGTTACTGGAGTGGGTGGGTCAACCTGATCATCATCATCATCATAATCAACCCCCTTTTTCCCCATTTTCTACATGCATCGGGGGGTTGTGCTGTCTCCACTTTTCTCACTTCAATGCCACACTCCTGGCTTCTTCAACACTTATACCTGACTGTCGCAGATCTTCTCTCAAACACTCCATCTACCTCCTTGTTGGATGCCTTCATTTCCTCTTACCTTTTTCCTATATGTCCCAAATCTTCTTCACTGGATTGTCCTCTGCTTTTCTGCACATATACCTGAGCCGCCGTAATCTGAACTCTTTGATCTTTTCTGCAAATGGAGCTACTTTAGCTTCTGCTCTTATGTCCTTATTTCTTCAGCTGTCTGACAGTGTGCATCCTACCATCCATCTCAGGCACATCATTTCCATCACCTCTATCTTCCTCATCTACTCTGCCTTTACTGTACAGATTTCTGTACCATACAGTAGTACTGGTCACACCACTGTTTTGTACACCTTACTTTTCAGCTTCTTTGGCATTCTTCTGTCATATACTACACTTCACACTCTATTCCAGTTGGCCACAGCACCTCTAATTCTAGCTTTGACCTCTTCATTCAGATTTCCCTTCACCTTATCTAACCCTCCCAAATACTTGAAGCTGTTAACCTATTCCAGTATCTTCCCTTCTATACCAATTCTCATATTTTTCTGATTTCCTCAATTTTCTACCATTACCACTGCTTGACTGTAATTAGTTTCATCCTATGTGCATTCAGTTTTTCATTCCATTCCCCTATCCTTTGTCGAAGTTCTTTCTCAGAGTCTGCCAGTAATGGCATATTGTCTGCATACAGCAACTTTGTTTATCTGTCCCCTCCAACCTGTTTGGTAATGTAATCCATAACTGGTATGAACAGCAGTGGTCTCAGAGCTGAACACCCACTCCCACTGGAAACCCCTCTGCGAGACCGAACACCATTCCTGCTTGAGTCACTGGATCTTTGTACCTAGCCTGCATTAGTTCTATCAGTGATTTTGGGATTTCAAACCACCACAAGACTGCCCAAATCAGCTTTCTTGGGACCTTGTCGTAAGCTTTCTCCAAGTCTAGGAATGCCCAGTTAGAGTCTTCTCTCACCTTTAGCTTCTTCTCAATTATCTGTCTCACTGCAAACATCAGGTCAGTTGTTCTGCATCCTGATCTGAATCTGAACTTCACATCTCCCATCTTACTTTCTACTACTCTGTGTATCCGTTTATCAATCACCCTGTCCAGAACTTTCATGCACTGTGCCAAGAGTTTGATTCTTCTGTACTGCCCACAGTTGTGGATGCCCCCTTTGATTCTGTACACTGCTATGAGTATGCTTATTCTCCAGTTATTTGGGAAATGCCTTTCTCTGCACACTGCTATGAGTACCATCAGGAGCCATTTTTCCCCTATCTTACCCAGCATCTTTATCATATCTGCTGTGACCTCATCTGAGCCTGCTGCTTTCCCTGACTTCATTTTTCTTAGTAATGTTCTTACTTCTTCTAGGGTGAGCTCCTCTTCTTCTCTCACCGTAGTCTGCATCTGGGGAAGTACAGCATATGTGGGGTTTTCTTAATTCAGAAGCTACTGGAAGTACTCCTTCCATCTGCCTTTGATATCTTGTGGACTGGTGAGCAGGTTGTTGCTGACATTCCTTATGGTAAGAGTATCTAACTTTCTTTTTTATCCTTCTATCTTTGCCTAGCAACCTGATATAGTTTCTTTGTGCTACCTATCGTGTCACTTTCAAGAAGCTGGTAGAGTGCAACTACTTTCTTTGTTAACCAACTAATATTCCTTCTTAGCCTGGTCCGTCTTTTCTATCTCCAACTTTTTCCTGCACTCCTTCTTTCTTTTGATGACTTCCTGGACTTCTGCATTCCACCACCAGCTTTTCTTGTGTACCTTATTTCCATACCTGGTTCAGCCACATATCTGTTCTGTAGTCCTCACGTATGCTGGTTTGAGACGCTGCCACTCTTCTTCAACTGTTGTACTTTATCTCCAGTCAACTTCCAGGTCTTTAGCCCGTTCTCTGTTGACCTTAGAGCCTTCTCTGACCACTGCTTGCAGCTGATTGTTGCAACCAGTGGTTTATGCTGTGGGCCGACTGCTTCACTGTGGATGACCTTGCAATCACTGATTCTACCCTAGTGCCCTTTTCTTATCAGGAAGAAGTCTGCCTGAGTTGCATGTTGGCCAGTCTTGTGTGTGATCTTGTGACTGTCTCTCTTTCTGAACCATGAGTTGGCTATCAAGCCATTTGCCATCCAGAAGTATATAATGGCCTCTCCTTCTTTATTCCAGTTGCCCCACCCACGTGGACCCCGACAGTCCTCATATCCTGTTCTTTCTGTCCTGATATGTGCATTCAAGTCACCCATTATCAACACTGATTGATGTTGTCCTGATTTATCTAGTAGGTCCTGCAACTGCCGTCTAAATGGACTCGTCACTACCACAACCCTGCTGTGGGTCACAGACTGAGATTATGAATACTGTCTTACCATTAGGCTAGAGTCTGATTGCCATATGTTTGTCACTAATTCTGATGACATCTCTCACTGCCTTCTGAAGCCTCTTTCTCACCACAGTTCCCACACCATTTCTTGCCTGTCCTCCTCCTGAGTAGTAGACTCTGGAACCCAAGCCAAGTGGCTTTGTTGCACACAGCTCTTCCATCTTGTCTATTGGGTACATAGGATGTCCAGCTTCCTCTCTACCATCATGTCATCCATTTCCAAGCTCCATCCTGTCACTGAACCTACACTGATTGGATTTACATCCAGATTCAACCTGATAAACCCTGGAAAAATTGGGATGATGCCCTTTGAGCCTTAACAAATGCCCTCATAATACAATCACAATTCATATAAAAAACATTCATGGTAGATCTGATAGATATAAAAGAGAAGGCCGAGGTAGGTCTAGAGCCAATAATCCAGGACAACTCCTCCAAGGACCTGCTGCTAAGGTTTTCCCTGCTAGGTAGCGTGTCTGGGATAAGTACTGGTTTAGGGTCCATGGACAGCAACAACTAGGGTTTTGGAGCAACAGCTTGTGAGAGGCGGTCAGTACTGGAATTTCAGAAGAAGGAGATAGGGAAGGGGTTTCACTGACTTTTCATCTTCTCATTCTTTCACTCTCTGTTTATCTTTTTTCATCTAATTTTCTTTACTATTCTATTTTTCCTTGATTCTTTCCCCAAAATATGTGAGACAAAGACCCTTAAGTATCAATTTGTTGTTTCATTCTAACAGGGAACACAGATGAAAGACCTTGCAAATCTCGCAGGGAGCCTGCAAATGTTCTAGCCCCAGGCACATGATACAAATGTTGTGTGTGTCCTGGGAAGGAACCTTGTACCCATGTTTAGAACATTTTCTAAATCCCAAAGCCTTCTCCACAATGGGAAATAACAATCACACAAGCACTAAAGCACTAGCACAACAGTAACAAAAACAATTCTGCAGAAACTAAACAAAGCCTATACTATCAAAATATTATAGAGCACTAAAAATAGAGTTGTGAAAAGTAATTATCTGACACCCAACTAAGCCTCAGCCTAGAAGGGTAAAAAGAAGGAGGTTTAGAAAAGTATTTTTGTCTTTTGAAAGATACAGGAGAAGCTAACAGAAGTAATGAGTTGACTGAACAAGAGAAAAAAACAGAAAATTCACTTATCTGACAAAAGTAGCAGGGTGCTAGAGAGCTGCATCTAAAGCAAACAAATTCTGTGAGGCAGTGAGGTGCAGGTGCATTATGTGAGAAGAGACATACATGAGCACTGGAGAAAGTTTCTGTAGCAGGACATTGTTAGCTCAGATCTTCCATGAAAGTGGATTACTCATAAGTTGAGTCAAATGGAGGGGACAATACAGGACACAAATTCAAAAAGGTGCTTCAAGCTCAGTTCCATCTCAGGCACTAAGCAGGCGATAACGAAGGGGTTTGTACATTTTTCTTCTTTTATTTTATGATTATTTTTTATCACAATACTTTGACACTATGTATTTAAGTTATGCCATTACTTTATACAGTATTCTCTACAGTATATTATGATATGGATAAATTTTATTTTTATTACTTTATTTGAAATGAGATTTAGGAAGTTAAATATGTCTTACCTTTGGCAGTATATTACAAGAAAGCAGTCAAGTGAAAATAGCAAGCCATTCATTTATTTCATGTACTTATTTATTTATACATTTGTTAACTGGTTAAGTTTCATTTTTATCACCATTTACTTTGAGCTAAGTTAGACCTCAAGACTACATTCAGGATATGTGTCCTGTTCACCCTTTTAGAATGTTTGCACTTTCTCCAGGTCTGTGCTACAATGGAGTTTGATATATTTAAGTAAGGGGGATCGGCCTCACAGCAAAAACATGATTTTATTTATTTTTTTCGTACATTGTTTCAGGATGTTGGTCACCTGTCTGCAATCAACAAGTTAATTTTCAGGGGATCAGCAGTTAATCATTTATAATTAAAGCATGAGTTATTGTACCTGAAAGGTGATTATATCTGTGCAGACAAATTATTGTGTGTCCTTAATCACTGTAAAAAAAAAAGGGGGGGGGGTGCAACTCTGTTTTTTTTTTTGTCGAGTGCATTCTATGTAGCAGTTCCAAACTAATTTAAAATTAAAAGCAAGAGTCAATTTTGTTCAATGAAAACAGAAACAGAAATCAAACCCACTACCATAAGATGTGCTCATTTAATTATACAGCTGATAGGAACTTAAAAGGCACTGTATCAACTGTTTTCATAGCTTACTAAAACACACGCCTGGGCAGTACATATTTCTGAGGGGTAATGGACTTTTTCAAAAATCAGTTTTTAGGAACACTCTTTGGCAAGATGTCATTTTCTGCAGTTAATTTTTTACATGTGAATAGTTCACATTCAGTCTGCCTTCAAGCCTTTTACACTATCATGAAGCCTCACAAAGGATTGAGAAGCTGATAATGATTTAATTGGTTTTGGTATAGCTAAGATGTTTAAAGATTTAATTTGCCTTGGTGAGGCTGAAATGCTTTACGAGATGAGCTTTTTTACAAAAAGACACAGACACATATATATTTTATTCACTCTTATTCCAGATAAGGAAATTAAACAATTGTTCTAAGACGGGGAGTAATTTACCAGTAATATTGAAAGGATAATAAATATTGAAAAAAAACATAGCATGTGACACAATTAGATTTTGACTTGTTACTTTAAGGTAGCATAGTCAGTGCACAAAATATATGGAATCCTGTTACTCGGTTTACAAACTAAAACTAAGGGTGCACTCTTACATGGCAAAACAGCTACCCATTGAAAAGGTTTACATAAAGAAACATAGAAATCCCCTATCTGGCTGTAAATTCTAGAATCACAGCAACATCAATTAAGTTTGGCTTACTTTCAGAGAGGAAGAGATTGTAGTTTGTGCTGTAGATAGCTACATAACACCAATCTTTTACTTGAATGCATTTTCTGAGGCATATACTTGCCCTTAAACTAACATGTTATGGAATGTTAGCAGCAACTACTACAGCAAGTTGATCAATGAGCAATGGATGGGGAATGCTTTCAGATTTAAATTTGAGTATTTTCAAATGCCAATGTAACATATATGCTGGACACTGACCATGGCTTTTTGGCTAATTAGTAATCATGATATGGGTTGAACATTCATGTCAAACAAGTCCCATTCAATAGCTTTAAGGTCAGTCTTCCAAAACTAACCATTTCCCCACCTCTTGAAACATGCCAGCAGTGTAATGGATCAGTGATCGATTCCTTCTATTTCTTTACAAGAGATGCTTAATGTAAAATTTCAAGTTGAACTAAATTTCAAAGCAATTAAAGCTTTAGAATAAAGCTAATCAAAGTATATCTGTTGGTTTTTTAAAATGTAAAAAAAAATAAAATAAAAAAAAAAAAAAAAAAAAAAAAACTAGTACAGGAAAAGAGAAGAAAAAATAGTGTGGGAAGAATCTCCTAGAGGAGATTATGGTATTTCCAGGCACTAATACTCAAGGAACGAGCTGGCCTAACCTTACACAAGTCAATTTTACATTACTGGTTGTTAAAGTACTGCATAATGCAAGTCATAGAGGAAAATGGGGGATCAGAAATACTGCATTATATGGGAGACTAGATGGACTACTACAAAACTTAAAAAATCCTGCGGTAATGCTTGTTAATATTTGTGAATATCACTGCTGCTTCATGCATATATCACAATGAAAATAAAGCATTCAGAACCTGTGCTGGGGCATTCAAGCCTTGTACCAGTTACTGTAGGAACTGCTTAATTTTTGTTATATCTGCTACAGCTTTGTGGATTTTCTAATGAAATTCAGATTGCATATGTAAAGCACAATGTTGCAATTTTTAATAAGCTTTATAGGCGTACCCAAGAATCAGCACATAGGTTCATAGGTG
Organism: Protopterus annectens; assembly: GCF_019279795.1. NCBI lineage: Eukaryota > Metazoa > Chordata > Ceratodontiformes > Protopteridae > Protopterus > Protopterus annectens. The sequence goes on along the minus strand of NC_056748.1, from coordinate 79,067,353 downwards.
TTTACTAGGCTAATGACCACAAGGCCATTTTAAGCCTAGCTATGCATCCCAAATCTCTGACAATTCTGATACCCTTGATAAGTGTAAACAACGGCCTGGGAGATGAACTATTTACAAGTTGCCTGTTTCCATTAGAGACATAGGCAACAAACCTGGGATAAATTTCAGGTTCCCCATCCAAATGTCCAAGTTGCACTTGAATTGGGTTAAGGAGGAACTCTGCTTCACATGGATGGGGAGTCTGTTCCATAGATGGGGTAGTTTCTAAGATACATACCTGTCTCTCCAGCAGGTCCTGTTTTTATCACAGGCAAGGTTTAAGTCTTTAGAATGGGTAATTCTAGTGCTGTTTGTTTTGTGAATATGCAGGAGAGTGTGGTCTGACAATGCCCCATATGCCAGGCATAGATCTCCCCTCAACAGCCTGTAGGAAACAGAATACAAGGATAGGGCCTTGTGGCGGTCTGCACAGGACATTTTACTTGCACCCTGTATTCTTTTAATGAGGAACCTCTGTGAACATTCCAGTTGTTGGATATGCCTGGTTAGATACATATCAAAGGGGGCACTGCACTCAATGATAGGACTGATGAATGCCAAACACAGTGGAACAATGATTTCCTTGGACTCAGATGCCATACATTTGTTTATAAGTTGTGCAACATAGAATGATTTCCTCACTACTGTAGACATGTGGTAGTACTATTTATGTGTGTCCCTAAGTCCCTGACTACTGGGTCAACTCTGAGAGGTGTGTTTTCAATATAATAGTAACCAGGGGAAAAAAAGATATTACTTCAATCAATGAAGCTCTTGCCAGAGGTGAGAATCAAACCTTTTACCTTGAGGAGAGAAGTCAAATATTTTACCCATTGTGCCAACTGGTCTTTCGCCAATTGCTCCGCCACCAATACTTAAAGCCTCTGGTTTAGGATTTCCTAGGACCATATTGGCTTCCAGAAATTTCCCCTTGAACTAGCTGCTTAAATTCACCAGGATCAAAGAGGAATTCACCAGGATCAAAGAGGAATTGGTGCAGAAGGAAACCTGCACTTCAGCAAAATATAAAAAGCATCTGACTTCAAAATTAATAAATTATTTTGAAGCCTCATGTCCCTTCTGTAAAGAGATAATGAGAATTTGATTTGGTCATTTCTAGTGTCTGACAGGGAACTCTGTAGAGCATAAACTTTTTGTCTTATACTGAAGTCTTTTTCATTCAACAGGAATTTATGTTAAAAAACACTTTTTATTTAAGTGAACTGCAAAAATGCAAAATCCATGTAATGCATAAGTAAAACCTGACACCTGAACGCTGCCATTTTTACTGATCTAGTGAAAATATTATAGCACCTATTTCATTTGAAAAATTTCATAACTTGCCAGACATACATTTTACCATTTGAGATCATTATGATCTAATCTCGGCTTGTTGTTAAGGAAATTAAACAAAAAAAAAAAAAACAGACAGATAAGAATGAATGCATTCTTAACAGGATATATTTTAAAACATCTTTTTGTAATATTTTATTGTTGTACTTTGAATTATCCTTTGTTTTCCTATATGTTTAATGTTTGCTTAACCCCTGAATCTGGGATATCTCTGTTGAAAGTGCATAACAGGAAACATAGGGGGTATAGCTATCCTTACAGGCAGCTATGAGCCTGTATTCTTTGTGAGATTATGGGCTATGTCTGCCTTCCAGAAAGTGCAAAACAAGGAATGTGTCATTGTAGTGAAACAGGACACACAGCTGTAAACCTATCTATGTAAAAACTTTTATCAAGACACTTCTACATAACATACAAGTTTAATGACTTTTGTCTATAGTCTTTGCTTGTATATAGCCTTTGCTTGATTCTGCTAGAATTAATCAAGATTATATTTAATTGCCATTCTATTTTTTCACACATATTGGAAATGTGTTTTCATGGGCTATGCGTGAAATTGGTCCTGTGTGACCAGTGTTCTACTCCAACAAATAAACATAAATCAAATCAAATCAAATAAAATAAAAAAGTGATACCTGATGAGCATACATTCAAGTATCTTTGAAAACCAGTCCCACCATAAGACTGGGTCAAACGGGCAAGTTACTGAACAAATGCTACTCACAGAATAAAAGTTGATAGTAATGCTGTCTACAGACAGATATGATCAGCAACAACCCAAAGCCAATGTTTGAGTTCACTGTACTATACTCTTGGTGTTCATCCCTCCTTAAAAACAATTCACATTTACTCTGAGTTGCCTTGCCTGGGCATTTGCAACTCCTCTCCTGAACAATGGCATCTGCTGTACATTGTAACAGCTTATTTGCAATATAGAAGAAGGAAACTTTGACAAAAAAATCTGTAGGCTATATAAACCTGTTATATCATGGATTCTGCTGCATGTAAAAAACTCACAAAGAGATGAATCTCAATTTTTTTGTCACAGTACCTCAAACATACTGTGCAAAAACGTGTTAAAAAGAAAACATATGTATACTGCATAAGAGTAACAAAGGAAACTATATACAAAGACATTACAATTTAAAATGTGATGATTTAATAAAATGTAAAAAAAGAGAACATACATGAATCAATAATGGTCCTCAAATAGGCAAAATTTAGAAGTTATGTACTCACCATAACGTTCCATCTGAGTAGGTGACTTCATTCGGATGCAACCTGTGGGTATCGGATCCGACCTCGGATCCGAGCCGGCAATTCAAAAGCTTAGGCTCCGAGCTCCTAGCTCCTCCCTCTTACCCATAACCCCTTGCCAAGCCCTGACTGACCTCAGATTGAGTTTGCCTCAAAATACTGACAACAGTACACTAAAACAGCATAAATACTCGCTCTATAAAGGTCAGGGGGATGGAGGGGGGGATGGTTGCATCCGAATGAAGTCACCTACTCAGATGGAACGTTATGGTGAGTACATAACTTCTAAATCTGAAGTAGGCAGACTTCATTCGTCTGCAACCTGTGGGACAGAGTCCCTAGCTACCTGAATCTTGGGCAGCCATCATGGAAGGATGTTCCGGAGCACCGCTGAGCCAAAGGATGCTCTTCCTCTAGAAACAACATCCACCTTGTAATGAGAAATAAAAGTATGAGGCGAGGCCCAAGTAGCTGCCGTGCAGATATCATCCAATGAAACACGGGACTTAAAGGCGGCTGACGTAGAAACTGCCCTAGTAGAATGAGCCGTAACCCTCTGAGGAGCAGGTCTGCCTGAAGTGTCATATGCCTGCAGAATACAATTAGCAATCCATTTAGATAGAGTGACTTTAGATACTGCTTTACCCAGAGCAAATTTAGCAAAGGAGACGAACAGCTGATCTGATTTCCTGTGGCCAGCTGTTCTGTTAATATAAAAACGTAATTGTCTATGAACATCCAAGGAATGCAATTTGTATTCTCCTTTGTTGGAGTACTTGGGAAAAAACACCGGCAAATTGATTGACTGGTTAATATTGGATTCAGAAGAGACCTTCGGAAGAAAAGATGGATTGGTCCTGAGGCACACCCTATCAGGGTAGAAAGAAAGATAAGGCGGTTTGACACACAGAGCCTGAAGCTCAGACACCCTTCTGGCTGAAGTGATAGCTACCAGAAAGGCAGTCTTCCAGGAAAGGTATTTTAAATCAGAAGAAGCTGCAGGCTTGAAGGGAGGAGCAGTAAGGGCCTGCAGGACTAAAGACAAGTCCCAAGGCGGTACAACCTCCTTGACTGGAGGCCTTAACAAAAAAACTCCTTTGAGAAATGCTTTGCATAATTTCGCCGTCATAAGGGGAGCTGTGTCATGACCAATGTGATAATGCGAGATAGCTGCCAATTGTACCTTAATCGTGGAAGAACTAGCCCCTTGATGAAAGAGGTCTGTTAGAAAATCCAGCACCGCTGACATAGGTGCTGAGAAAGGATCCAAAGTTCTCTGTCCTGCCCATATAGAGAATCTCTTCCATTTACTCCGATAAACCTGTCTGGTGGAAGGTTTATGAGCAGCCACTAGAATGGCCTTGACCGGTGAAGAGATACCGGGAGTCCTAATTAAGGTTGGAACTGGAGCAGCCAAGCTGTCAACTTCAGGGTCCGCAGATTGGGAACTGAGATTCCCAGAGGGTGAGAGATGAGATCCGAAATTGGATCCAGAATCCATGGTGGATTGATTTTGTGAGACCATACAAAGGGGAACCAAGGCTGTCGAGGCCAGAATGGGGCAATGAGAATCATTCTGCTCCCCAAACTGTAGGCTTTCTGCAGAAGCCTCTGCATCAGAGGAAGTGGAGGGTAGGCATAAAGGAGACTGGGAGGCCAAGCATGCACCAGAGCATCCCTCGGGAACTCCCCTGTTGGGGGAAGCAGAGCGAAGAAATTGTCGCATTTGGCGTTTGAGGGAGAGGCAAAAAGATCGCAACAGGGTTGCCCCCAAACGGCAAAAATCTTCTTCGCTACTTGAGGATTGAGGGACCACTCGTGTGGAGAAAGGATGGTGTGACTGAGCTTGTCCGCAAGGATGTTGGACTTTCCCGGAATGTGCGTTGCTACCAGAAAGCGTTTGGTGGAAATTGCCCATTCCCAGACTCTCATGGCCTCTCGACAAAGGGGGTAAGACCTGGTTCCTCCCTGCTTGTTGATATACCAGACTACCGACATGTTGTCTGTCTGAATCGCAATAGTCCCTGAAGGAAGAACGTGGTGAAGTGCTTGCAACGCTAGGAGCACCGCCCTCATTTCCAGGACATTTATATGCAATGACGTCTCTGTGGGATTCCACGTGCCTTGGACAATCTTTCCGCAGAATGCCCCCCCCACCCGAGGCAAGAAGCGTCCGTGGTCACTGTGGCTCAGGGAAATGCAGCGCAAAAAGGTCTTCCTGCCAGGGGCTCCGGAGAAAGAAGCCACCACAGAAGGGAGTCCCTGCACGCTCTGCTGACCGCAATCGGAGCGTTTAGAGACGAACAAAGAGGAGACCACTGAACTTGAAGGGTCCATTGAAGAACCCGCATGCGTAAACGGGCATGAATTAGAAGCGGGATAGCTGCCGCCATAGAACCTAGGGCCCTCAGGACCGAAGCTGCAGTTGGAGATGGCTGCAGGATCGCTGTCACATGACACTTCAGGCTGGCGATACGGTCTGGGGTGAGGAAGGCTCGCATTGATCTGGTGTCTAGTCTTCCTCCTATGAAATCTATAATTTGAGTGGGATTCAGAAAAGATTTCTCCCAGTTGATCGTGATGCCCAGCCTTGGTGCTAGTTGAAGAAAGTAATCCCTGGCTGAGCACAGAAGATGCCTTGATGATGCCGTCAGGAGCCAGTCGTCCAGGTACGGAAAGACCTGTAATCCCTGGAGCCTCAGGTGGGCCGCTACCACCGCTAGCACCTTGGTAAACACCCTGGGGGCTGAGGTGAGACCAAAGGGAGGACCCTGAACTGATAATGACTGGCTCCCAGCCGAAGCGAAGAAACCTCCTGGATCGTCTGTCCATCCGAATGTGGTAGTACGCATCCTTGAGGTCTATGGAACACATCCAGTCATTCTCCCTCAAGAGGGGGAGTATAGATTGCAGGGTGACCATCCGGAACATTGGCTGGGTTACTGTCAGGTTCAACTCGGAAAGGTCTAAGATTGTTCTTAAGTCTCCCCTCTTCTTTGGCACCAAAAAGAACCTGGAGTAAAACCCTAATCCAGTTTGATCTGGGGGGACGCGCTGGATGGCTCTTTTTTCTAGCAGCTGCTCGATTTCGATAGCTGCCGCCTCCCTTTGGTCAGGTGGAACATCTGGGAGGCTGCGAGATTTGGGAATCTTGAATAGGGGTATTGAATATCCTCTGGATATAACTCGAAGCACCCAACTGTCTGTTGTTATGGACTCCCAAGAAGTCAGGTGCATCGAAAACCGCCCCCCGACTGCCTCCAGAGACGGACAGCCGGGCAACCCTTCAGGGCTGCTGCGTGGGTCTCTCAGAGAAGGGTTCTCTGGACCCAAAGTTGCCAGGAGCCCCCCTGCCTCTGGCACGACGACCTCCCCGTCCTCCTCTGCCACGGAAGGACTGGTTATCAGGAGCAGGTTGGGACTGCTGCGACTTCCGGAACCACATCTTCTTCTGCCCTTTTGGTTCTTAGAGAAGGACCTCTGGGGAGCTGAGAAGCGGACTCCGACGGCAGACAGCGTCTTCCCGTCCTTTTCGCTCTGGACTAATGTCTCGCGAACAGTCTTGCCAAACAAGGCAGAACCATCGAAAGGGGCATTCGCGAAGGTCGCCTTGAAGGGCTCTGCAAAATCACAATGGTGGAGCCAGGCCTGTCGCCTCATGACTAGGCCTGCTCCGCTGGCTCTAGCGGCTCCCTCAGTAGCATGAGACAGTAGCCGCATAGATGTATTGGAAACTGATCTGAGAGTGGCCATTCGGGTGGAGTAAACCTGTTTATCCTCACTCGAGATGGACACTGCGGGAGATGGAGCGTATTCTTTAATCATATCCCCCTGCTTCCTAATGAAATCTGCCATGTAGTACAGCTCTCAAGGAGAAGGTCGCTGAACTAAAACTCGCTTCCCAATGCGATCCATCGAGCAGGACTCCTTGCCCGGAGGATGCAGGAGGGACTCTCCTGGGCCAATTCCTCTTCGTGGCTGCAGCCATCATCATGGCATCTACTGGGGGACCCTTACTCCAGTGGGTGCGGTCTGATGGAGGAGAAAGAATGCGGTCTGGGCGCTTAGGGATAGGCTCAATGGTGTCCGGATCCTTCCACGCCCTGATGGAGATAAGATCCACCAGGGGTCAGCAGGAGGGACACCCAAGAGGTAGAAGGGCCCGCCTCGAATGCCTCCAAGAACACAGACTCGTCCGAAGAAGCCTTGGGGGCAGACCACCCCCCCGATCCTTAACATCTCCATGATGTCTCCAAATGAGACGTCCTCAGGGGGTGATCTAGGGGAGCCTTCCCTTCATCCAAGTCCGTGTCTTCAGTGACGGACTCAGGGGAGTCCATGTGCCTCCTCTTGCACTTACGCTTCCGAGGTACTTCATCGGGGCTGTCCGAGGAGTACTCTTCAGCAGTTGGATGTTCCAAGGGAACCACTTGGGACATCGAGGCGGGCTGTCCCTGGGACCGGCTGGTGGGGCCTGGCCCAACTGCAATGGAGTGCGGATGGAGCCGTGGCAGGGACCGGGGTCCGGATGTCCTCGACAGTGCCCTTTCCATAACGCGTTGAAAGCCGAGGGGAGCCAGCTTCTCTAAGCCCGAGCCGACCCCACTCGGATCCGGCGTGCGGATCGGAGTCGGAGCGAAACCGTCGGATCCGAGACCAGTGTGCTCCGACCTGGGCGGGCGAAGACACACCAGCTCCCTCGGATCCGAGGCTCGGCCCTCGGCTCCGAGAGGTCGGGTCCGGTACCGAAGCACTCAAGGGATGGGGACGGATCCGAGGTGCGCCGACCTATCGGATCCGACCCACCCCCGGATCCAAATCTGCACGGCGCCGATAGCTCCGAACCCGTGGTATGGGTCGGAGAAGGAGCTAAGGCGAAAAAGGGGTCAAGCCCCTCCCGGATGGGGGGGGGCTAGGAGCACTCCCATTTGCATTTGGGCCTGGATGAATTTCCTCATCATCCGGTCCATATCAGCTTCGCTCATAGAAAAGGTTGATCTAGAGGAGGCCACCGAAGCGGACCTAGAGAGCCGCCTCGGTGACCTCCTGGAAGGGCTAGCCTCCTCCTCCTCGGGTCCCGGAGAGAACCGAGGGGAGTGGAGCCGAGGAGGAGGAAAGCTAGAAGGCACAGGGGAGGCCCGCTTAGACGGAGGAGCCGAACTGGAAGTTTCGGCTCTCCTCTTGTGGTGCTTCTCCCTGTGCCTCTCCTTCTGTCTTTCCTTAGAAGAATCCTTCCCCTCCGGCAAATTTGAGGGAGGTTGAGTCCCAGCCGGAGGGGGAGAACTCACAGCAACAGGTTGCTGAGTGGAAGGGGCAGAGGCCGAAGCGGTATCTGGGGGTAAAAGACCCGCCAGCACCAACTTCGACCTCCGTTCCCTCAAAGCCCGGGGGTTGAACCCCGCACAAATGGTACAACCAGATGACAGGTGTTCAACCCCCAAGCATTTAACGCACAGAGTGTGGCCATCTGCTGGGGATAGCTTATGGCCACACTCGGTACATTTTGAAAAACTTTTTAGTCAAAAACTATCTCTTATCTTTCACCAACGCCAGGAGCTCTGGAATTCCGTAGCTACTTGAAAAGCGGCAAACAAAATCTGGGGTCAGTCAGGGCTTGGCAAGGGGTTATGGGTAAGAGGGAGGAGCTAGGAGCTCGGAGCCTAAGCTTTTGAATTGCCGGCTCGGATCCGAGGTCGGATCCGATACCCACAGGTTGCAGACGAATGAAGTCTGCCTACTTCAGATTATATATTTCATTTTCAATAACAGTGTCATATGACAATGAGTGGAAAAAGTAAAAGACTAATACTCACTCGGAAGAATCAATGAAGTATATTACAAGTGCACCTATGCTGAGAGCAAATACCAGGACAACCTGCAACAAAAGAAACAAACTATTAGTCCACTACTTAAATGCTTCTTCTTCAGGCTGTTGATTAGTGCAGCAGTCGAGAACTACCTCAAAGTTTGCTACAATGTAACAAAATAATTTGGGCACATATTGTACAGCACATTACTATACTGACACAGAAATGAAATATTCTGTATATACTCATGTCCTAATAAAATGTTAAATACTTACCATACAAGTGGATATATAACCTATAAGCAACACATGTAAAGGTTCACCCAGACTCTGCCACAACTTGCTGTGAGGGAAAGGTTAGTTTGCTTTTGTTATCTTGTATTTTATATTACTTTATTGCCTTCTTCTGTTTTGTGTATTGCAATTTGTTTTCTTTAAAATGTGCTTTACTTGCATTCTGCTTTTAATTGCATATAGAAACTAGGAAAGAGACCACAGCTGTGTCTTTTGTGAGTCATATAGAAATTAGAACAGGTCATTTAAGGGGTACACAGAAGTTAGAACAGATAAATTAAGGTTAGAAAATGGGCTTATTGTACATCAGTACCCTGACTGGAGAACAAATATTCTCCAACAGGGTATTAATGTACAAGTAATGGGCTTACTGTACATCAGTACCCTGACTGGAGAACAAACATTCTCCAGCAAGGTATTAATGTACAAGTAATGGGCTTACTGTACATCAGTATCCTGACTGGAGAACAAACATTCTCCAACAGGGTATTAATGTACAAGTAATAGGCTTACTGTACATCAGTATCCTGACTGGAGAACAAACATTCTCCAACAGGGTATTAATGTACAAGTAATAGGCTTACTGTACATCAGTAACCTGACTGGAGAACAAACATTCTCCAACAGGGTATTAATGTACAAGTAATGGGCTTACTGTACATCAGTACCCTGACTGGAGAACAAACATTCTCCAACAGGGTATTAATGTACAAGTAATGGGCTTATTGTACATCAGTACCCTGACTGGAGAACAAACATTCTCCAACAGGGTATTAATGTACAAGTAATGTGCTTACTGTACATCAATGTCCTGATTGGAGAACAAACATTCTCCAGCGGGGTATTAATGTACAAGTAATGGGCTTACTGTACATCAGTACCCTGACTGGAGAACATTCTCCAACAGGATATTAATGTACAAGTAATGGGCTTACTGTACATCAGTATCCTGACTGGAGAACAAACATTCTCCAACCGGGTATTAATGTACAAGTAATGGGCTTACTGTACATCAGTATCCTGACTGGAGAACAAACATTCTCCAACAGGGAATTAATGTACAAGTAATGGACTTACTGTACATCAGTATCCTGACTGGAGAACAAACATTCTCCAACAGGGTATTAATGTACAAGTAATGGGCTTACTGTACATCAGTACCCTGACTGGAGAACAAACATTCTCCAACAGGGTATTAATGTACAAGTAATAGGCTTACTGTGCATCAGTACCCTGACTGGAGAACACACATTCTCCGGTAGGGTATTAATGTACAAGTAATGGACTTACTGTACATCAGTACCCTGACTGGAGAACAAACATTCTCCAGCAGGGTATTAATGTATAAGTAATGGGCTTACTGTACATCAGTACCCTGACTGGAGAATGAGCATTCTCCATCAGAGTATTAATGTACAAGTAATGGGCTTACTGTACATCAGTATCCTGACTGGAGAACAAACATTCTCCAACAGGGTATTAATGTACAAGTAATGGGCTTACTGTACATCAGTATCCTGACTGGAGAACAAACATTCTCCAACAGGGTATTAATGTGCAAGTAATGGGCTTACTGCACATCAGTATCCTGACTGGAGAACAAACATTCTGCAACAGGGTATTAATGTACAAGTAATAGGCTTACTGTACATCAGTACCCTGACTGGAGAAAAAACATTCTCCGGCAAGGTATTAATGTACAAGTAATGGGCTTACTGTACATCAGTACCCTGACTGGAGAATGAGCGTTCTCCAGCAGAGTATTAATGTACAAGTAATGGGCTTACTGTACATCAGTATCCTGACTGGAGAACAAACATTCTCCAACAGGGTATTAATGTACAAGTAATGGGCTTACTGTACATCAGTATCCTGACTGGAGAACAAACATTCTGCAACAGGGTATTAATGTACAAGTAATAGACTTACTGTACATCAGTACCCTGACTGGAGAACAAACATTCTCTGGCAGGGTATTAATGTACAAGTAATGGGCTTACTGTACATCAGTACCCTGACTGGAGAATGAGCGTTCTCCAGCAGAGTATTAATGTACAAGAAATGGGCTTACTGTACATCAGTATCCTGACTGGAGAACAAACATTCTCCAACAGGGTATTAATGTGCAAGTAATGGGCTTACTGTACATCAGTATCCTGACTGGAGAACAAACATTCTCCAACAGGGTATTAATGTACAAGTAATGGGCTTACTGTACATCAGTACCCTGACTGGAGAACAAACATTCTCTAACAGGGTATTAATGTACAAGTAATGGGCTTACTGTACATCAGTATCCTGACTGGAGAACAAACATTCTGCAACAGGGTATTAATGTACAAGTAATAGGGTTACTGTACATCAGTACCCTGACTGGAGAACAAACATTCTCCGGCAGGGTATTAATGTACAAGTAATGGGCTTACTGTACATCAGTACCCTGACTGGAGAACAAACATTCTCCAGCAGGGTATTAATCTACAAGTAATGGGCTTACTGTACATCAGTACCCTGACTGGAGAACAAACATTCTCCAGCAGGGTATTAATGTACAAGTAATGGGCTTACTGTACATCAGTACCCTGACTGGAGAACAAACATTCTCCAACAGGGTATTAATGTACTAGTAATGGGCTTACTGTACATCAGTATCCTGACTGGAGAATAAACATTCTCCAACAGGGTATTAATGTACAAGCAATGGGCTTACTGTACATCAGTATCCTGACTGGAGAACAAACATTCTCCAACAGGGTATTAATGTACAAGTAATGGGCTTACTGTCCATCAGTACCCTGACTGGAGAACAAACATTGTCCAGCAGAGTATTAATGTACAAGTAATACCCGCAGAAAAATAAGCCTGCCACTTCCCTGCAGCATATCAAGCTGCTGCAAATCTCGGACTCAGAATTAAATGGTCACCATTATTTTACACTCATTCAGCAGGGCTTCTGCTGTTTAGCGAGTATAAAATGTCAAAAAAATAAAACAAAAAAGGTGTGTGTGTGTGTGTGTGTGTGTGTGTGTGTGTGTGTGTGTGTGTGTGTGTGTGCGTGTGTGACTGTGTGTGTGTATGTCAGTGAAAGTGAAAGCAAGACAGCCATTATTTTACATTGGCTAAGCAGCACTTTTGCTGTTTAGCAAGTGTAAAAAAAGAAGTTATGTTCTTGCCATAACGTTCCACGTGAGTTGTTCATCTCGCCTTTGTTCTTACACATGGGTACAGAGCTGATCCACTTTCCAAGCTCAAGATCTTTCAGTAGCTCGAGGCACAGCACCTATCCCATGATGCTCTCTGACTAACCCTCAGATCTAGTTTGCTGAATCCAGCAACAAAGAACAAAGGAACAGCCTAACATACTCTAAGTGTCAATATGTGTATATATATAAAAACATATAAAACATATATATATATATATATATATATATATATATATATATATATATATATATATATAAACAGTTAACCATAGGAAGAAAGTCTAGTAGAAGGAAAGGACAGTAGACAAACCCAACCAGACTTCCAGTCGTAACCGGTCTTCAAGAACTCAGAGGGGGTGGAGGGTGGGAAATGTAAGAACAAAGGCAAGATGAACAACTCACATGGAACGTTATGGTAAGAACATAACTTCTTTATGTGAAGTTGTTCAATCTCGCCGTTTGTTCTTACACGTGGGTAGCGTCCCAAGCACCTAAATCCTGGGTGGCTCATTGGAAAACACTCCTGAGCACTGTGGAACCAAATGAAGCTCATCCTCTAGATGCCACATCCAATTTGTAGTGGGAAATAAAAGTGTGCGGGGAAGACCATGTAGTTGCAGCACAAATGTCACTAATGGCAAGCTTAGAATGAAATGCTATCGAAGTAGCCATAGCCCTTGTAGAATGAGCTTTGACAGAGGAGGTAAGCTCTTTGTTAGAATAGGAATAAGCTTGAGTAATACAGTCCCTGATCCATTTGGCAATAGTGACCTTTGTGACAGCTTTGCCCAATTTATTGTCTGCAAAGGATACAAACAACTGATCTGTTTTCCTTGTTTGTTTGGTCCTGTCTAAATAAAAATGCAACTGCCTGTGGACATCTAGTGTGTGGAATATGAATTCCGCTTTGTTAGAATATTTTGGAAAAAAGACTGGAAGTTCTAATGATTGTTGTAAGCAGAAACTGGAACAAACTTTAGGGACAAAGGAAGGATTTGGCCTGAGGGATACTCTGTCTTTGTGAAAAACCAAGTACGGGGGTTTTACTGACAAAGCTTGAAGCTCTGAAACTCTTCTGGCAGAAGTAATTGCCACCAGAAAAGCTGTCTTCCATGATAGAAACTTTAGATCACATGTAGCCGCCGGTTCAAAGGGGAAGGAAGTCAAGGCGCGTAACACTATATCGAGATCCCATGGAGGTGTAGGATGAGAAATCGGAGGTCTTAATAGAGCAGCACCTTTCAAGAAGGTCTTACACAATCTGTTGCTCATTAAAGGTGGATTTATGGATTCGTGAAAATTGGAAATCGCTGCCAATTGGACCTTGATGGTAGAGACTGAAGAGCCTTGATTGAAAAGAGAAGTAAAAATTTTAGTACTTCTGCCACGGGAATAGAGATAGGGTCCAGGCCCCGGAGTTGAGCCCAAATAGCAAATCTTTTCCATTTGCTAGAATACAGTTTCTTAGTAGCAGACTTATGGGCCGAAGATAATATGTGTACAACCTCTGGATCCAATGTATGACTCCTGACTATAGTCGGAAGAGGAGGAACCAAGCATTCAATTTCAAGGTGTGCAGGGACTGGTGGAATAGTCCCGACTGATGAACCAAAAGATCTGGGATCTGATCCAGGAACCATGGACCTTCCAGAGCATATTTCCGAAGGTAGGGAAACCATACTTGACGAGGCCAGTAAGGAGCAATTAAGATCATTTTGCTCCCCAAGAGGGATGCCTTTTGAATCACCCTGGGAAGGAGAGGAACTGGAGGGAAGGCATAAAGCAAGCCGGTGGGCCAAGGACGGACTAGTGCATCCATGGGGCTCTTCCCGTTAGGGAGAAGAAATCTTTGCACTTCGCATTCAGAGGAGTCGCGAAGAGGTCGCAACACGGAACTCCCCATTTGCTGAAAATCTGACTTGCAACTGTCATATTCAGAGACCATTCGTGAGGAGAGAGGATGGTTCTGCTCAATCTGTCGGCTATCACATTGGACTTGCCCGGTATGTGAGTAGCCACTAGGAAGCGTTTGGTCGAGACTGCCCATTCCCAAACTCTCATGGCTTCTCTGCAAGGAGGATAGGATCTGGTCCCTCCCTGTTTGTTCAGGTACCAGACAACTGACATGTTGTCTGAGTGAACAGCAATTACGCCCTGAGGGAGATAATTGTGAAGGGCTTGAAGGGACAGAAGTACTGCCCTCATTTCTAAGATGTTGATATGAAGTAAAGTCTCTTCCGGGTGCCATTTGCCTTGGACTGACCTGCCCAGGGAATGCCCCCCCCCCCACCCCATCTGGGAGGCGTCCGTGGTTAAAGTGGCCGCCAGAGGAGGTAGAACAAAGGGTCATCCCTGATCCAAATTGGAGGGCACTAGCCACCAGCGCAGGTCCCGTTTGCAAGATTCCGTGATCCATATGAGGTGACTGAGAGGGAGTTCCTGAAAGGACCACTGAGCTGAAAGAAGCCACTGGAGAATTCTCATGTGCAACCTTGCCAAGGGGACTAGAAGAACCGTGGCGGTCATGGATCCCAATAGCTGCAGGACCATCCTGGCTGGAGCTTTGGACCTGGGAAGTAAGGCTCGAACTTGAGTCTGTATGGTTTGTATTCTGTCTGTAGGTAGATAGACCCGCAATCGGTTTAAGTCTATCTCTACCCCTATGAATCTTATTCGTTGAGATGGCAGCAACACAGACTTTGGCCAATTGAAGGTGATTCCAAGGGAACTGCCCAGTGATATACTGGCTTGAAGGCTCTGCAGTAGTAGATGCCTGGAGGTGGCAGTTAGGAGCCAGTCGTCTAGATACGGAAACACCTGGAATCCTAGACTTCTCAGGTGAGCAGTCACGACTGCCAAACACTTGGTGAACACCCTGGGGGCTGTGGTGAGACCAAAGGGCAACGCACGGAACTGAAAATGACTGCCTCCTAGGCTGAAGCGCAGATGTCTCCTGGACGCTTGATGTACCATGATATGGTAATAAGCGTCCTTGAGATCTATGGAGCACATCCAAACACCCTTCTCCAGCAATGGGAGAATGGTTTGTAGGGTGACCATTCGGAACTTGGACTTTCTGACTGAACGGTTTAGGATGCTGAGGTCCAAAATGGGCCTCAAGTCCCCGGTCTTTTTTGGCACCAAAAAGAATCTTGAGTAAGTCCCTAATCCGATCTGGTCTGCGGGGACCGGTTGGATGACTCCTTTTTGCAGCAGCTTTGAAACTTCTGAGGCTGCAGTATCCCGCTGACTGGGTGGTGGGTCCGGGATTTTTTTGGACTGAGGGGGGGGGGATGAGAGAATGGGATGGAGTAACCTTCGGCGATAATTCGACGCACCCATCGGTCCTGAGTGATACCTTCCCAGGCTTTTAGGTGCTTTGAGAAACGACCCCTGACTGGCTCCGGAGCTGCACAGCCGGGCAATCCCTCAGGGACTGTGAAAAGTTGAAGAGCCACAAAAGGACTCGCGGTCTCCAGTGTTGCGAGGGCTTCTGCCGCCTCTGGGACGGCGTCTTCTGGAAGAATTTCCCCCTCCCCTGCCTCTGGAAGGGGAATCCTCCTGCTGAGAGGGGTAAGGTTTCTGAGATCTACGGAACCACATTTTCCCTCCTCTTTTAGCCTTGGGATAAGGCCGAAAGGGAGTGGAAAATCGTGCCCCTACGGCAGTCAGAGTCTTACCCTCCTGTTCACAGCGGGTCAGTGTGTCCTTTACCTTGGGTCCAAACAGGGAGGACCCATCAAAGGGGGCGTCGGCAAAGGAAGACTTAAAGGCCTCTGCGAAATGACACAGGCGGAGCCAGGCTTGTCTCCGTAGAGCAATGCCTGTACCCGCCGCTCTACTCGCCCCTTCAGCCGCATAAGAAATGAGCCTCATGGACGAGTTTGAGATGGACGACATTGTAGCCAGCTGAGAGCCAACCGTCTGGGCCAGCTCCTCAGGCAGGTTACCCAAGAGGGTATCGGATAGTTCTTTAATCAGATCCCTCTGAAATCTGGTAAAGTGCGTAAGGTAGTTCAAGGACCTCAATGTAAAGGCCGCTGAACTCAGGGTGTGCTTCCCGTACCGATCCATGCTCCTAGACCCCTTATTAGGAGGATGGACGGATGTCGAAGCCTCTGCTACATGTTGCTGGGTAGCAGATGCCACCACCAAAGCATCTACAGCCACACCTTTGGTCAGAAACTCTTTTTCAGGGGGTGCCGAGAGGAACTTATTCGGACGAGCAGGCACCGGTTCCAAAGAGTCTGGGTGTTCCCACGCCCTTCGACAGATCAAATCCAAGAGCTCATCGAAGGGCGGAGACACCCAGGAGGCGGACGGCTGAGCCCCGAAGGCCTTCAGGAACACCGACTCATCAGCACAGGGAGGTTTGGACTGCCAGCCGCCTCATTGTTTTAGGGCTTCCAGGATGTCTGCAAAGGAGACATCATCCGAGGATGACTTAGGGGAACCCTCTGCATCATCGAGATCAGTGTCTGATGTCAGAGACTCATCAGGGGAGTCAACGTGCTTCCTCTTGCACGATCTCTTCCTGGGGGGTTCTTCCAAAGAGGCTTCAGAAGGACCTCCAGGAGGGGGAGAATCCCCAGTGGGGGTAACCTCAGGCCCCAGGGCTCCGCTGTCTAAGGACAGGGGAACTGCCAAAGACCCAGTCTCGGTATGCAGGGAAGGAGCTGCGGAAACCATGGAGGTAGCCAAGGAAGATTTGGCTAACGCACTTCTCATAGCCCTGAAGGCGGGACCACCAGAATCCTGGGAGGGTCCCACCTCCATGGCCACGACAGTGGACGGCACTCCCGCCGCCGACGCACCAAGAGGGAGACTTGGGACCGAAAACATCAATCCCGAAGCCTCCCCCCCAGGGCCGACGGAAGAAGTCCGTGTACTGAACTCCAACCCAAGAACCGGAGTTGGAGCAAGGGTCGGGCCCGACACTAAAACCTCCACCGGTTCCACCAGCACCGGCTCCAATGGTGCCGAAGCTGTTGGTGGAGGAACCATAGTAGGGAAGTGGACCATTGGCTCCGAAGCCGAATGGGCTGGAGCCGAAACTAGCTTTTGGAACACCGGAGACTGGAAGAGTCTTAGGAGCACCCTGTCGATGTCCGAATCAGACATCTTGGATGATCTAGAGGATACCGATCGGGCACGAACCGATTTCTCCATCGGCTCCGAAGGACTCGGGGACCGGCTCCAAATGGACTCTACCACTATCGGCTCTGAGGGAGATCTCAAGGCAATTTCCTTCGGTGCCGATAAGGACTTCGGCTCCGAGGGGGAAGAGTCTGAGCCGGTAACCCTTATCGGCTCCAATATCAGTGGAGCCGATGAAGGTGACCCGCCTCTCGATGCCCCAGTCCTCGGCTCCGAAACCAGAGGGGTCGAGGCTGGAGGCATCGAGGCAGACCATTCCGCCCTCGGCTCCGAAGTCCGTGGAGCCGATGGAGAAGTCTGCTTAGATTTTTTAGCAGTCGGTTCCGACTGACTGGTCGGAGCCGACGCTTTCTTCTTTTTTGAAGGAGAAGGAGAGGAAGATAAAGCCTCCTTGAAGGATGGCTTAATTAACCCCTTCAGGATTAATTTGTTTTTCCTCTCCTGGAGGACTCTTGACGAAAAGGCGTGACACACGCTACAAGATTCTTGTAGGTGCTTGGCGCCTAAGCAATAGACGCACGAGGAGTGGTCGTCCGTTATGGACGGAGGGTCTATGCTCTTTGGACATACCTGTATAAAGAGAAATACAAGAACTAAATCATTCAATAACAGTAATATAAAAAGTTTTTTTTTTTTTTTTTTTACAGAACAGTGACGAAAAACAAACACACAGCAAGACAGAGAGAGTCAAGACCCTCTAACTTAAACAGGCACTTGACCCACTAAGAAACAGTAAAAGTAAAGCAATAGGGGAAGGCCCCTCTAACTAAAACGGGAAACCTTCCCTGACAGGAAAAAACACGAATTTCTCTACAAAACCAACCAATACACACTCGTATGACAACAATAGCTGTTAAAACAGCTTTTGGGTTTAAAGCAAGCAAATTTCTGACAGGAAAAAGCCTAAATAAATAGTACTTAGCCCAGCCAAGATGAGACCACGTCTAAGCTTTGTAAGCGGCAAACGAGATCTGGGGGATTAGTGGTGGTGCATCCTGGGATAAAGATAGCTCAGCCAATAAGAGGTCTCGCTCTATAGCATAAGCGTGCCGAGTTGGAGCCGAGGGATCGGCTCCGAGCCCATCAGTACAGAATGTAGGCGAGATAGGATCACATAACATATAATGTTTTCCATGATATGAATTTCAAGGGGCAAGATGATGCAGGCTCAAAGGGGGGAAGCATCAACTGAGATAATATTAAATTTAGGTTCCATGGTGCAACTGATTGTCTGATGGGTGGTCTTAAGTGATGACTACCTTTCAAAAAAGCTTTACATAATCTGTGTGACATGAGATTAGATCCTTCAATCCCTAAGTGAAAATTAGATATAGCGGCCAATTGAACTCTAACAGTGGCTGCTGTAGCACCTTCCTGAAAAATCGTTGTGAGAAATTCCAGAACCATATCAAGAGGGGCAATATAGGGATCAATGTTGCATTGAGAGGCCCAGTACACAAAATATTTCCATTTAGTACTATACAGTTTCCTAGTGGAGACCTTATGAGAGGAAACCAGAATATGTTGAACTTCGGAAAAAAGATTATATGACCTGGCTAGGTTGGGAAGTGGAGCAGCCAAGCTGTCAGTTTGAAGGACTAAAGAGAGGGGTGAAGAGCTCTTGACGAATGCGTCAGAAGGTCTGGTGCTGGGTCCAGAAACCAAGGTTCTTCCAGTTGATATTGGTGAAGAAAGGGGAACCATATCTGCCGAGGCCAAAAGGGGGCTATCAGAATAACTATCCTTTCCAAGCCCTTTGCTTTCACCAAGAATCCTAAATCAGTGGGGTTAGAGGAAAGGCATACAGGAGACCTGAGGGCCAATTGTGCACAAGTGAATCCCTGGGACTGTCCCCCGGTAGAGGGTTGAGGCCAAAGTAGCTTCTGCATTTGGCATTCATTGGAGATGCAAAAAGGTCACAGCAAGGCTGGCCCCATCTGTGGAATATTCTTTCCGCCACATTTTGTTTGAGGGACCACTCATGGGGTAACAGAATTGCTCTGCTCAGTTTGTCTGCTATCACGTTGGATTTTCCCAGGATGTGCATTGCTAATAGAAAGCGCCTGGTGGACACAGCCCACTTCCAAATCTTCAAAGCTTCTCGGCATAAGGGGTAAGATTTGGTTCCTCCCTGTTTGTTGATGTACCAGACTACCGACATGTTTTCTGTCTGAATCTCAATCGTCCCCTGAGGTAGAGAGTCGTGAAAGTGCTGCAACACTAAAAGCACTGGTCTCAACTCCAGGACGTTGATGTGCAAATGACATTCTATCTCTGACCAGGTGCCTTGGGCAGTCTTTCCCTGAAAAAGCTCCCCCCCACCCTATCAGGGAAGCGTCCATGGTCACCGTGGCTACTGGAGTGGGGTAATACAAACGGTCGACCTACTGTCACCTGGTGGCTGTTCAACCACCAGAGAAGGTCTCTTTTGCAAGCATCCATCAATAGAATCTTGAATGACATCGGAAGCTGTCGGTAGGACCACTGGGTGAAAAGCAACCATTGGAGTATCCACATGTGCATCCGGCCCAGAGGTACTGCTATGAGGGAAGCTGCCTTTGTGCCTAAGAGTTTTAACACCTGAGAAGCAGGTACTTTCTTTTCTTGTAGCAAGCATGACACCTGATTTCTTAGGGAGGTGGCTCTTTCTAGAGGTAATTTGACCAGGGCAGTGGTGGTGTCTAGGTCTGCTCCAATAAATGACATATGCTGCGATGGTAATAAAGCAGATTTTTTGAAATTTATGGTTATTCCTAACCGAGAACAGAGATTGATCATATGATCCCTAGACTGGATGAGTTGATGCCTGGTGGTGGCGGATAGCAGCCAGTCGTCCAGATACGGAAACACCCGGAATCCTAGATGCCTCAGGTGAGCTGTAACCACTGCCATACATTTGGTGAACACTCTGGGGGCTGTAGTGAGGCCAAAGGGCAGAGCTCGAAATTGGTAATGACTGGCCCCCAGCCGGAAACGCAAGTGATCTCTAGATGGTCTGGCCATTTTGATTTGGTAGTATGCATCCTTGAGATCTAAAGAACACATCCAATCGCCCATTCCCAGGAATGGGAGTATTGATTGAAGCATGATCATCTGGAACTTCTCCTTCTTTACAAATGTATTGAGTTTGCTGAGGTCTAAAATGGACCTCCAGTCCCCTGTTTTCTTTGGAACTAAAAAGAACCTGGAGTAAGTTCCGGATCCTATCTGGTCCAGCGGGACTGGATGGATGACTCTTTTTTTCTAGCAGGTTTTGGATTTCTGTGACTGCTTGATTCCTCAGATTGGGTGGAACATCTGGGATTCTTTTTGTGGGTAACAGTGGTTCTACAAAGGGAATGAGGTAACCTCTGGTAACTATGTTTTGTACCCAAGAATCTGATGTAATTCCTAGCCAGGTGTCTTGGTACAAAGCCAAGTGACCCCCGACTGCCTCCAGAGTAGGACAGTCAGGCCTCTTCTCAGGAGCGCCGATAGGGCTTGCCAGGAAACTGCTCCCTGTCACCCTGGTTGTGCAGACCCCCTCTGCTGCCAAAGCGGCGTCTTCCATTATTGCCCCCTCCTCTGCCC
This sequence comes from Protopterus annectens, assembly GCF_019279795.1. NCBI lineage: Eukaryota > Metazoa > Chordata > Ceratodontiformes > Protopteridae > Protopterus > Protopterus annectens. The sequence continues at coordinate 79,046,674 of NC_056748.1, read as the reverse complement.
CTGAAGTGGGGTTCACTACGTGTGTTCTGGAAAGCTCCTTGGGACTTCCGGAACCAAATTTTTCCACCTCTGCCCTTTAGGGTACGGTCTAGCAGGGGTGGAAAAACAGACTCCTATGGCAGATAGAGTCTTTCCTTCCTGCTCACACCTAGTGAGGGTCTCTTTGACTTTAGGCCCAAACAATGAAGAGCCATCAAACAGGGTATTGACAAAGGAAGACTTGAAGGCTTCCGCAAAGGAGCACAAGTACATCCAGGACTGTCTCCACAGAGCAATCGCTGAACCTGCTGCTCGACTCGATCCCTCGGCTGCATAGGAAATGAGCTGCATGGATGAGTTAACTACGGAATTAAGGGTAGAAAGCTGGGCTGTAACCTTTTCCGAAATAGCCTCATCTGTGTTACCCTATAGAGTATCTCCGAGTTCTTGAAGGAGATCTTGTTGAAGGTGAGTAAAATGGGTCAAGTAGTTAAGCGATCTCATGGCAAATGTTGCAGAACTAAAAATGCATTTCCCATATCTGTCCATCGTCCTGGAATCCTTATTAGGAGGATGGACAGTAGCAGAAGTTTCTGACATCTCTTTCTTGGTGGCCGCCGCCACCACCATGGCATCAACAGGGACTCCTTTGGTGAGGAACAATTTTTCTTGAGGGGCAGTGATGAATTTATTGGGCCTCCGAGGGACTGGTTCCATGGTGTCAGGGGACTCCCACACCCTTCAAGCGACCATATCCATTAGATCGTTGAAGGGCGGAGTAACACAGGAGGTGGAGGACTGAGACCCAAAGGCCTTCAGGAGCACCAACTCATCCTCAGTAGGGCGAATGGACTACCAGTCACCCCTCTGCTTAAGTATTTCTAGGATGTCCGCAAAGGAGAGATTCTCCAAGGGGGACCGTGGGGACCCTTCCAATTCCTTTAAGTTGGTGTCTGATGTCAAGGATTCCTGAGGGGAATCCAAATGCCTCCTCCTACAGAATCTCTTTCAGGGAACGTCATCAGTGGGGGCAGCTGGTGAAGTTTCAGTAGAGCAGGGGTCACCCAAAGGGGATACCTGAGGCTCTGGGTCTAGTCACTTAGTAGGTGCTTTAGACAAAGAGGTAGAACTCTGTATCTTCAGGGAGGAAGAGGAGAGACCTGTAGTGTGAGTCTGAACAGACAACACCCTTCTCATGGCATCAAAGGCCTCGGAGTCTCAGTCCGAGGAAGCCACCGGTTCCGAAGAAGACAGGGGCCTCGCAGGTGCCATGGCTGAGGGTTCCAAACCAGAGGATGGAGCTGAGCTGACCTGCGCCGAAGCCCCAAGGGAAACTGTCGGAACCGACACTTCGGTTCGACTCTCCCACCAGAACTGATGAGAGAGTGTCGGATCCTAGACTCTTCAGACGGCACCGAAGAGGTCTGGGTAGGTGGAACCAAAGTCACTGGGACAGGACTCGGCTCCACGGGTTCCACAACCATCAGATCTTCCGCCTCCGAAGGCCTGGGTAGGCTCGGAGGAGAAGTAGTCACAGGCAATGGGGCAGGAACAGGGCTTAAACCCAGTTGGGATGAAGCCAAGAGCAGTTTAGCCAATGCCGTGTTCTCCAAGAGCCTCTGCACCACATGGTCCACATCAATATCGGACATCCTTGAAGATTGGGACAAAGGGGCCGAAGAAGCTACAGATCTAAGTATTGGAGATTTTAAAGTCTCCGATACTGGCTCCAAAACCAAAAGTTGGATCAGAATGATCGGTTTGGCACACGGTTCCGAAGACCTAGGAACCGGTGATCGAACCTTAACAGAGGTGCTCGGAGTTGAAGACTTAGGCTTCAAGGACACTCGAGACAACTTCGACCCTTTCGAAGACTTGGAGGTCTGGTCTGACTTGTCCAAAGCTTCTTGAAACTCAGGTGTTAAGAGACCTCGATCAATAAGTTTCCTACGTCTCTCTAACAGAACTCTGCCACTAAAAGAGTGGCAGGTGGAGCAATCCTCCTGCAAATGGAGAGGTCCGAAAAAATACACACAAGAAATGTGGTTGTTATTGACATTTTTTGGCCACAGTCACATCTTTTAAATTCGGACTTTTGCTTTTGGTCAGCCATCATGTCCATAGAGTAAGCACAATTAACAGATCCCTGGTAATTTCCAGTACAATAGTACTACCAAACACAAAAAATAGAAGCACCAAGAAAGACAATTATCAGAGCCCTGATAATAAGTACAACAGTACAATCCAATAATAAGAAACAACATTTAACAAACTAGTCAAAAAGGTATAGGAAGAAATTTAGATTCCTGCACAACTATATCAAAGGATGAAACCAACTGAAGAGAGAGCAAGGCCCAGAGCAACCCACTCCAATAAACACACTGAAAAGGGCAAAGACCTAAAAAAAAAGATAGTATGACAAGGGATATTGGTAGAAAAACAGATATATCTAAATAAAAAGTAAACTTAGCTGTAGAAAAGCTTCTTAATAAACTTTCACTGGCTCGAGCACGCTGAAGACTTGTGATCCATTGCAGCAGCAAACTAGATCTGAGGGTTAATCAGAGAGCATCATGGGATAGGTGCTGTGCCTCGAGCTACTGAAAGATCTTGAGCTTGGAAAGTGGCTGACTCAGAGCTGATGGATCGGCTCCGTACCCACATGTAAGAACAAACGGCGAGATTGAACAACTTCACATTAAAAAAAGAAAAATAAAGTGTGTGTGAGAGACTGTATGGGTGTATGACAGTAAGACAGAGAGAGCTTGATCAAGTGTGAATGTATGTTTTTGGCTGCATGTGTGAGTGAATGCGTACATGAAAGCAGACAGATTGTGTGCGTGTGTGTGCGTGTGCGTGTGTGTGTGTGTGTTTGTGTGTGTGTGAGAGAGAGAGAGAGAGAGAGAGAGATTGAGAGACTGAGAGAGAATGTGAGAGTGATGTGTGAGTGAATGCATGTATATAAGCAGAGAAGACTGCGTGTGAGAGAGAGAGAGATCAAGAGAAAGAGTGAGACTGAATGTCTGTATGAAAGCAGCTGGAGAGACTGAGAAAGAAGGTGAGACTGACGTTGTGTGAGTGAATGTGTGTATGAAAGCAGAGACAGAGAGAGAGAGAGACAGTGTGTGTGTGTGTGTGTGTGTGTGTGTGTGTGTGTGTGTGTGTGTGTGTGTGTGTGTGAGAGAGAGAGAGATTGAGAGACTGAGAGAGAATGTGAGAGTGATGTGTGAGTGAATGCATGTATATAAGCAGAGAAGACTGCGTGTGAGAGAGATCAAGAGAAAGAGTGAGACTGAATGTCTGTATGAAAGCAGCTGGAGAGACTGAGAAAGAAGGTGAGACTGACGTTGTGTGAGTGAATGTGTGTATGAAAGCAGAGACAGAGAGAGAGAGACAGTGTGTGTGTGTGTGTGTGTGTGTGTGTGTGTGTGTGTGTGTGTGTGTGTGTGTGTGTGTGTGTGTGTGTGTGTGTGCGTGCGTGTGTGTGTGTGTGTGTGTGTGTGTGTGTGTGTGTGTGTGTGTGTGTGTGTGTGTGTGTGTGTGTGTGTGTGTGTGTGTGTGTGTGTCTCAGAGAGAGAGTGAGTGAGTGAAGTGCGAAAGTGAATCAATGATCCCCTGGTAGCATGTGTGAGAGAGTGAAGACAGAATGATCTCTGACAGCCCTTGGAGAATGGGCTCTCTGTAAAATTGTTGTGTTTTACTTACTTATATATTTTTTAAATACTGTTTTTTTTTTTTAATATATTTTGGATGTAAAATGCTTTCAACAACATCATTAACATATACTACAGCAAGTATGAAACATTAGATGGAGGAACTATTTTACATCAAAAATATATTAAAAAAATAGAACTTAAAAAAATACATAAGTAAGTAAAGCACAACAATTTTACAGAGAGCCCATTCTCTAAGCACAACCCTTCTAGGGTGTGTGTTAATGTGTAATTAATGCCCTTCCAGGGGTGTAGAGGTCCTCCGCCTGCTGCATTGGGCCTCAAAATACCCTTGGGGGCATTAATTACACAATAACACACTCCCTGTCAGGCATTGCTTATCTGTGAACTGAGGGTGGAGCTAGGAACTAAACCTTCTATTTAAGGGGTAATTTCAAAGCTTTACTGGAAAAGCTCATTCAGACTCTGGCACAACTTGCTGTGAGGAAAACGTTAATTTGCTTTTGCTTTCTTGTATTTTGTATTACTTTATTGACTTCTGTTTTTTATATTGCGATTTCTTTTCTTTACACTGTGTTTTACTTGTAGTTTGCTTTTAACTGCATATTAAAGCTAGGAAAGAGACCACAGCTATATCTCGTGTGAGTCACACAGATTTTTTTCCCACCCTGTCACTGTTATGTTCTTAAACTCAAAACTGTCTTTCTAGTTACCTGCCCCTGTGTTAATCTGAACACATACGTCATCCCCTCTTGCCTTTTACTGGCTATTATGAGTAAGCACAAAAATGATAATTTTGTGAAATCACTCACCTTCAAATATTTAAATTTATTGCCCAGCCCACTGTATTCCATAGAACCAGAATAGAAAGTGCCCACCCTAGCTTGCTCTTTTAAATTAGTGGCTCTCCACTTAGACAGCTAAAGCTTAAGCCCCCCCGCTTCAAATCTAACTGCTAAATGCACACTGCAGTCCTTAGGATATTAACCCATTTTTTTCCGTCTTACCTTTAAAATCTGCAACATCTACTACAAGACCAGCAATTACTGGAGAGCCCACATTCTGCCTCTCAGTAGTCATCTTGGGATTAATGTTTCTATTTTCTCCTGGTGAGAGAAGCACAGGGACATTATTTTCTGGAGACTGCTGATCACTGGAAAGCCTAATAACTGTTTCATAGGTGACAGCTTGGAATATGTGCTTATATTCTGCTCCTGGAGAGAGAAGGAGCAAAGTGCATTGATTCTTGACTGCTTCTGGTTGGGCAGTGAGAGTCTGTACTTGGCATTCCTGATTGGTCTGGTTGCTGTTCAAGACATCTATCAGGAAAAGGCTGCAACAAGCCTGCAGACCCTTGCATCATTTGGCTGTGGCCTGCTTCTCATTTTGGGACTGGTGCTAATATTTTGCTTCTGGAGAGATAAGAAGCAAAGCAGCATTGTATCCCAGTAGGGTGAAGCTGTGGTGAGACCAGCACTAGTAGTATAAAGGCCATTCCTGTGACCCCCCTCTTTTCATCATTCTCGACAAGCTAATTCTTTGTTTTCAGTAAGTACTGCTTGATTTGTTTCTAACGTCAGAATATCGCATAAATATTTCATTCTTAACTTTTCAGGGTCTACTTATTAGTTTCTCCTCAAGTGTTTGGCAGTGCCCTGTATTGACAAAGACACCTTGAGTGATATTTTTCCTATAAAAGTACAAATGAAATTTCACCAATACCTAGTGGCACACAGAACAAATAGTTTGCAGTGACAAGCACTGTCCACAGAGTTGTAAACCAGATACTCCTGACATTGCTTTATATTCTCACTCCAACTGTCTAATCAATAAAAAAGGGTATGTTGCCATGGATATGAACTTTCCCACTAATTCCATTACCAGCTTAGTGGATATGGGCATCCTGAGGCAATGGAGAAATTGCCTCATGTTTACTGACAACCAGTTAATTCTCAAACAAACTTGCATAATATGTTAGAGATGTATTCACACAATGTTACTAGAGGCAAAGCTCTCACATAAGGTTGATAGTAGTACACACGCTGCACCCATCACACACAATTCAAAGCAGACATATAGAGCCACATATGCTGAGGCATTTAAATGTAACCTTCCTTAACCCCAAAGACCTCCTAGATGAAGTACACATAACAAATACTACCCTCAGCAGCCCCACATGCACTATTTCAAAACACCCACATCAACACACACAGCCACATCTCATGGACCTCTACATCTATAAACTCATAAGGCAAGCCACCACTCAATCCAACATTCTGGTCATTGGAGACTCTATCATGAGACACAATGATGTCTCTCTCACCAGACTGAGCAAGGAGAAAGTCACAGTCAGTTGCTTATCAGGGACTAGATTCTGCCACATTACACATGCACTCAGGTCATTGGACCACAAGTACCAGTAGGACTCAGTCATAGTCCATGTGGGTGTAAATGACCTGAGACATACCTCCCTTAACTATATGAAGACAGATATCATGGGGTTCTCAAAATATGTCCCATGCTGGTATCAGCATAGCACTGAGCAGCATTTTACCTTCTCCAAGGATGATGCCACAATATGAACAAAAGATGTCTAACTTTAATAATTGGCCTAGTTTGTGATGTCATTCTACAGAGGTGCAATATTTGCCAGCATGGAAGGAGATGGTCAACAGACCAAGATGCTTTGCCAAGGATGGTTTGCACCTCTTCCATCTAGGCTTTTGAATATTAACTAAAACATTGTCTTCCACACAGTGCCTTTTTTAGGCAATGGTAAACTGAAAGTACTTCCAACATAGCAAATCAAAACCAACAAAATCTAAAGGTATTACTGGTCAGTACTAGGCGTCTAAACAAAAAACTCCACTTCCTAGAAGCTCTCTTCACCCTAGAGAAAGCTGATGTCTGTACAGTCACTGAGACACAGTTTATAGATGAAGACAGCACACCAAAAGTGCAAGGTTATAATACCTTCTACACATTTAGACCAGCTACTACATAGTCAGGGACTAAAGGTGGAGATGTCTCGATTTACATAAAAAATAAATATACCTCAAGGCTGATCAAACAGGACAATGCACTTGAGATACTCCATGTTCAAATTGCCATAGGCAAAATCCAATACAATTTCCTTGCCAGCTATAGGTCCTCCTCTATGACCCAGGAAACCCATGCCATGTATTTAAATTTACTGGAAACACTCACCATCCAACCCAATACCATATTCATGGGCGACTTTAATTACCCTACTATTAAATAGGAATCCTATATGACACCAAATCTACAGGCACAGAGATTCCTGGATTTTGTAAAGACAAACTACCTGGACCAGATTGTCAATGCATTAACCAGGGGTTCAACCATACTAGATCTGGTCCTCACTAATATGGGAGAGTGCTGTACACCCACTAGTGTAATGTCTTCCCTAGTAAAGTCAAACCACAATATGGTCTCCTTTGATGTAAAAATAAAACCTGGACCCTCAGCTAACCCTGGAATATTCAGGAACTACTATAAGGCTAACTTCCTGCTATTAAGTGATAACCTGGCACAATTTCAAGGCCCCCCCCCCCCCATAAACCCTGAGAACACTGCTGCCTATGCATTGAGGCAGCTGTACCCACCAGGAAGAAGTACACCACTAACTCAAAAAACAAACCACCCTGGTGGAATCACAAAATCAATAGGTGGTATAACAGAAGGAAGAAAATCATGGCAAAAATTAGAAGGTGCAGCACCCAGCAGGATAAAAGAACTCTCATCAAACTAAACAAACAACTCAGAGAACAAATAATGTCTACCAAAGCCAAATTTGAGGTAAATTGGACCTCCCAGGCCAAGGACAGCCACAAGGCAATCTTTAGCTATGTCTGCAACCTCAGAGGCAATACACAACTGTGTGCAGAGATCATTGTAAATGGAGCCACCTATGTTGAGCCAGAAGATACAGCAAACCTACTGGCCAACAAGTTCAGCTCCAACTTTACTCCTCTCTCCCACACAACCTGCCCCTCAGGAAATACCATCAAATATAACTCCCCCTTCTATCACAGAGGAAACTGTTGCAAAAGAGAGTAAAATCCCATGAGTGGAGGAGCTCCCTGGTCAGCCTCAGTAAGAAGCTGAGATCCCTTATAAGATCCTCCATAGCTAGCTATGAAAATAAAATTGCCACTAATTCCAAGGACAACCACAAAGCATTCTATAGCTATGTCAAGAATCTCAATGGCAACACCCAGATCTTCTTTGAGTTACAGCACAAAAGCACGAACATTACAGAACCAACTGATATCGCCAACATCCTGGCAGATAGGTTCATGCTAACTTTACCCCCCCACCCACCCCCTAAAGGGCCCATATCTATACAGGAAGAATGCAGAGTCCCTGTAATCACAACTACGCAGGTGAAAGCTGCACTCTCTAAAGCCAAAAACACAGCATCCATGGGATCGGACAACATCCCAGGTTGCGTTTTACACAAACTTCAGAATCAACTGTCTCCCCACTTAAGCACCATGTTCAACAATAGCCTCGCATCAGGCTTTGTGCCCACTGAATGGCACACAGCAACAGTTATCCCACTCCACAAAGGGGGGAGCCACCACTGATCCCAGGAACTATAGACCTATTAGCCTGACGAGCCTGGTCTGCAAAGCCATGGAACGTATCATCATGGAACTCATAAACAAAGACATTGGTAACCTCCAAACTCTGGATCCCACCCAGTTCAGGTTTGTGAAAGGCAGATCATGCCTCCTGAACCTTATTGACTTCTTTGAGGCAGTCACCAAAGCCGTAGACGAGGGTAAGGTGGTTCACACAGCCTATCTTGACCTCGCCAAGGCATTCAACACCATCCCCCATTCTGAAATTATAGCTAAACTCAATAAACTAGGCATAAATCCCTACATCACAAGATGGGTTGCCAACTGGCTCACTGACAGAACCCACACTGTATAAGTTGCAGACTCGAAATCAGACCTCAAACCAGTGACAAGTTGATTACCACAGGGTTCCATCCTGGGACCACTCCTGTTTGGTATCTACTTCTCTGAAGTACAGGCTAACACAGAAGACCTCTGGCTAATGAAGTTCGCAGATGACTGCAAACTAGGAGCCATAGTCAAGTCCCTAAATGATGTGAACATCCTACAGAAGAGCCTCTCTGAGACAGATGCCTGGTGTCAGAGCCGTGGCCTCAAGCTCAATGCCAAAAAGTGCAGTGTCATCCCCTTTGGTAAAAATTCTGTACCCATGAACTACCACATAGGCAGCAATCTACTTAACACCGAATGCGTGATAAGAGACCTTGGGACCCAGGTGGACAGTAGTTTCTCCTTTGATAGTCACATCACCACAGTAGTCAGGTAGTCCTTCTACGTGGCACACCTCATCATAAAAGGGTTCTCATCCAGGAAAAAAGAGGTAATTTTTCCCCTCTACTCGACACTTATTAGACCCATTATAGAGTACAATGCCCCTTTTGGAATGTACCTCACAAGACATCTGCAGCAGCTGGAAAGGCCACAGAAGTACCTCACAAAGAGGATTACTGGCCTCAAACAAATGCCCTACACTGACTGCCTCAAAAAACTCCAGCTTTACTCCGTAACATATCACCTACTCCAAGGTGATCTCTGCCTAACATATAAAGCTATGTCAAACCCAGAGCTGTTGGACATGCTACAACTAAAGAAATCCCAATCCCTCCGAGCTACACGCTCTAGGGACCTAAACCTTGTCACCGCAATAAACAGGACATGCTGGAGGGATAGATTCCTGTCCCAGAGACTTCCCATACTCTGGAACAGGCTACCCATCTATGTCAAGCAAAGTTCTTCATTAGCAGTCTTCAAGAAAAATCTTGATGAGTGGATGGGAAATAGGAAATACTCCCCAGGGATCACTTCTGTGTCTCTACTCGACAGTGGCACAGGAAAATAATTTCTTGGGTGGCGTAAGCCAGGGAACCTTGCTGGCTAGATTTACGTAGGCCCTTGGGCCGATAGCCTAGTACCTACCTATGAACCTATGAACCCTCCCAACCCCTTCTCCTGTAACCAAAATTTAATTTCCTTCAACAATGTAACCAAATTCTATTTTGTTATAACAAGTCTGCACATCCAGTTTTCTATAAGCACCATAAATATAAAAATAAGTATAAAAAATCTTCAGTTAACATTTTCAGTCCATGTATTACTGTTATTAGAGAAATCACAGTGTCCAAATAATATCATGTAGATGTCAATTTTCTTTAAAGTGCCTTTCTGCCATATATGCTTGTTTTTCCCCCTGAATCTTAGAACCTCAGATATTCCAATAAAACTGGGGCATTGTCTTCAGTGTCACAACAGTCCACACCATTTTCTCAGTTTATTTCACTTCACGTTTTACAGGCAATTTGTTCAACATCAACCAACAGCAAACATGTTTACATTCCTGTACATGTTGAACTCTCCGTCTTCTTTTTTAATACTTACCTTGTGTGTGATAACTCATTCCATGCATCCCTATAATATATAATAATGTTCCATTACTATATATACTGTACTTTCCAGTTCCTAAACTTCATTATCTCGTATAACTTAATTTTTTAAGTTTAAAAAAATAATAGTATCATCCATCTCTTTTACTTGCTTTCTTTTTCTACATACTGAAAACATCAACCCACATTGAACTCTCAATAGTTTTCCACAAATACAATCCATTTGTTTAGTAATATAATTCAGAATCCAAAAAATGTCAAAAAAATAAAACATGGAATTTATTAAAGTCATATACCTTCTTTGCCATTAGTATTATATAAGATTCCTATTTTTCATCAGATTCAAGCATATTTAGAAAGCAGAAAAATGTAACTGCAACAAATTATTTTTCTACCAGTGTCATGAACATATAAAGTCAACCAAGTAACTTACTTTAACTAAAAGAACAATATTAAATATACTTTTTCTTAAAACACGATGCCTATTTTCCATATTGCTGTTATACTAAATAAATCTTCCATTGTTCTACTACTGAATCCTCACAAGTGAATTTTTTTGCTAAAACCTGAATTTCTGTTTAAGTAAAACAAATTACACCTATTTTAAGGTAATCCCAACCCCCTTTCTTTTCTCTACTAGTCTCTATCACCAACCTTTACTGTACTATACAAAAACTTGCTATTACTTCCTTTATGTAAATATTATTTCTGATCACTCTTACAATGCATCTGTATAATTCAAAATGAAAGGGTAGTCAGCCACCCCATATACTGTATTCTAGTTTTATTGAACCTATTCTTTATATATTGGATAACTCCATTTATTATACTTTTGTCAATTTTAACATTATTACCTACTCATGCATTTACAAGGTAGTTCACCTAGGAACTATCATAAATGAACTGTAGAAATCTAACCACTTTCTCCAAAACATTGCACATAATATATGACTTCACAAATTTTATTATGTATACTACAAACATATGCCTTTATAACATCACATACAATGTACAGTTGTGTAAGGAAACTTACTACAACAGCAGATGATCACTGTTGCAGTAGCCTAAGCTATATGGGTTATATCCTACATAGGATATAACAGCAGGTCAACTTCTAAAGCTTCAGGACACCTTTTACATGCTCAAACTATTAGTCATCTCAAGTTGACCTGACTCAAATACAGGCTTGGGTGGCAAGCCCTTCAGAGTTTTCCTGCCTCCAAGAATAGTGCTCATTTCCCAGTTTTTGAGGATCAGCAGTCGGCTAATGCTGCTCTACTGCTGGAGAGGTAAGCACCCTATGGGGAGAAAACTTACACTTTACTTTCTTTTCCACTTACTTTTTTTCTGTAAAATAATTACTTTTAAGCTGGGAAAAATATATTTAGTGACTGTCTCATGACTTTTATGTAGTTTTAAATTGGAGCAGAGTTTTTTACTTCTGTTGTTAAAAGTTGTTTGAAACTATTTTTCTTGTGGAGAAACTGTTGTTATTCTGCTTTTGGGGGCTGGGGAAAGTGCTTAATATGCTTTTTACTGTGTTTCTCTTCTATTTACTTACTAACATTCGTTTACTGGAAAAGTCCGACTGGATAATTTTATCCATTTTTAGTGGAGGCCCAGGGAGAAAGCTCCACAAATATAAGAACAGAAAATACATATACATTGGTGAAAACTGACATCATCTTACAATATACCGTAAGTACATAGATTAATATAAATATTAATGCACATATAACATGTAAGAACAATAAACATATACCATCGTTAGATAAATGTATCACATATGACTGAAACATCTCGACGTGTTTTAAGTGTGAAAGTTTATTACTCATTCATAAAGCAAATGTCACAGTGGAAGAGTCAACAGTGAATAAGAAGGAGGACAGGAAGAGATGGGAGAGAGAAAAAAGTATTTGTTAGATGTAGTAAGTGGAGTAGATATGGGAGGCATGAGAAATAATGAGTAAAATGAAGATTAAGAGGAAGAAAAAAATAAGAGAAAGAGTAAGAGAAATAAAAACAAGGAAAAGGAGTGATAGGATGTATATAGATATTAAAGGAGAAAGAGATTAATTTAGCCAGGACAGCAGCAAGTGCTAAGTCAGGAGTAAGAGAGGCATTGTTTAGTTGCAGCTTAAATAAATGAATGTTATGTATTGCCCTCACTGGTGCAGGGATCATATTCCAGACTTTTGCTACTCAGTATGAGTACAGACTTTGACCACAGTTGTTGTAATTTTTGTAAGAATACCAAAGGTGATGACTTGGAAGGTAGTGGTGAAGAACTGAACTCATACCTAGGCAGGAAGTGGGATTAAATGTAATTTTGTGTCTTAAGTGAAGATGGGTATAATTTAGTTGGGTGGATAACTCGATCCAGTTTAGAGTTTAGAGTTTTTTTGTACAGAACAGAGATGTGTTCTGTGACTTGTATGAGCTACAAATGTAACTACCTTGCTGTAACACTGTTCTAGTTTAGATTTTAGGGTGACCTGAGGTTAGTCAAGATGGGAGAACCATATGCTAGAGAGGGAGTAGATATGTAGTGGCAAGGGTGACTGGTGGATGCAGTAATTTTTATTTATTTTTTTTTGGCAGTATACAGCATTCCTATGTTTTTGTGAGCTTTTTATGTTGCTCTGTATGTAGAGGTCATACTGAGTTTGTCATCTATTGTAACCCCCCCCCAGCAGTTTTGTATGGGACACAACTTCAATTGCTGTATTGTTTAAGGATGTGACCTTAAAGTTAATTTTCTAATGGATAAATGATTTGTGGTAAAATTAAAGGAGTTTAGTTTTCTTTGGATAAAGGAGTTGGTCATTATCAAGCCAGTTTTCAATAGAGTTAAAGGCATATTGTGCAATATTTTCTAAATTTTCTAGATTGTCTAAAAGGCAGAGAAGGGTGGGATCATATGCATACTGTACAAGTGATGCTTATTGTATAGAAGTGTGAATATTTTTTTATAAAGCTATTAAATAGAAGAGGACTAAGGATAAAGCCTTGTGGTGCACCTGTAATGATGGTTAGATAAGGGGAAAGGGGAAAAAATTCCATTTTACTGCATGCTAACATTCTGATAAGTAATTATGAAACAACTGAAGAGTAGGTTGTGAGATACTCGTTGTGTTCATTTCTAGTAAGTGTTTTTTTATGAAATACAGCGTTGAAAGCTTTTAATAAGCCTAGGCAAAAGGGAGATAATGAGATTACCTATATCCCTGGGTTCACTTATGTTATCAGTAAAAGTTAGGAGGGCAGTTGGGAAGGTCTAAAACCATGCTGCGTATCAGTTACAAGTTGTTTCTTTTAAGATATGCTGGACCAGTTGTTTATGAACACATTTTTCCAGTATTTTCGAGAGGGGTGATAAGATGACACTGGCTCTGAAATTAGATATCTTGGTTGAAGTACCACCTTTGTGGAGAGGAATGATATGGCATTTTTTACAGATGATAGAAATATAGGATTTCTATAGGGAAGAAGTTACTATGCCGGATATTACCCATATAGCTTAGGCTACTGCAGCAGTGATCATAACAATGAGCATTTACTCTTTCTTCAAATTCAACTTTCTTACACTTTAACTATTTTCTTTCTCTTTTATGTTTTTTTTTTACTATGTATGCCATATTCTCTTTCTTTTATTGCTTCCTTATATCCTATTCCAAATCCTTCTTACTGTTTCCATGATAATTTTATAGTCAACAATATCCTGCATAGTCTCCAATTAACTAAGTCAATCATATCATTCCTTTTCCAAAATAACTGTATGACACCTGAACAGATAATCCTCATTCCATACACTTTCATTAAACCATTTGCTAAAGCACATCAAACATTTTTTTTCTTTCTTCCTCAGTCATTTCTTTATAGAAAAACTGATTACTACCATGATACTGGGAAGCTGTCTTAACACACCATTTACACATTGCTTTATTCACTCCTCCTAAAGAAATATCTTTATGTAATTTGTGTTTTGTACTCAGTGAAAAACATGTCACTTCCCATTTTAAACTTTGTGCAATTTATCATCATAATTGTCATCATCAACCCTTTTTTTTCCATTTTCTACATTGGGTTGGGTTCACATCAAATGACACCATCTCTCTCTCGATTCAGTGGCAGTCTCTTACCATCTTTGACAATCACGCCTGACTGTCTCAGGTCTTCTCTCACACAGTCCATCCATCTCTTGGCTGAATGCCCTCATTTCCTCTTGCTTTCTTCCTGTATCTCCTAATTCTTGTCCACCAGAATGTCTTCTGCTTTCCTGCACATGTACCTGAATCACTATAATCTGTTCTTTTTTAACTTTCTCTGCAAATGCGGACACTTGGGCTTCTGTTCTGACATACTAATTTCTTTGTCTGTCCTACAGTGTGCATCATAACACCCATCTGAGGCACTTAAGCTCCATCACCTACAGCTTCCTCAACTGTTTTGCCTTACTGCCCAAGTTTCTGTAACATACAGTAGTACTGATTGCACCACTGTTTTAGACACATAACTTCTCAGCTTCTTTGGCATTTTTCTGTCATACACTATCGCTGACACTCTGAGCCAGTTGGCTGGAGTTCTTGTTTTTCTTGAATTCTAGTTTTTGACCTCCTCATTCATACTTCCCTTCTCCTCAACCACTCTCCCAGATACTTGAAGCTGTTAACCTATTCCACTACTTTCACGTCATAGGATCATAGGAGGTTACTAGGTTATTGGCCCTGAGGCCCTTATAAGCCTAGTCAAGACTTTAGCTCATGAAGTTATGTAGTCCTACCTCACCGTAATTCTTGGTGGATGGGTTCAGAGCTGATTCTTGGCTCCAACTTGGCTGATACTAAAGCTCGAGAGCTTTTACTGGCTCAAGGCTAACCCCTATCCCATGGTGCCTCACAGCAATTCCTTAGATCTCGTTTGCCGTGAAAGCTTCGAGGTTCTCTCCTTACTGGCTCGTTGGTTAAGTAGACGTTTTTTTGATAAATCTTGTTATTTTTCATCTATTTTCTTCATTTTTCTACATTAACAATTATCTATTACCTGTATGATTGTTGTTGAGTGCTTGATCCCCAATTCCACTTTTTAGGATTGTATGGCCCATTTTAGTTAGAGGGCCGTAGTTGCCTGAGAGCCTTTCCTCCCTGAGTGCTACTCCTGACCTTTAAAAAAAAAAAAACTTTTTCTTCTCTTCATAACTTTGCTGTTGGTTATAGTTAGTATTGTCATTATTGTTATTGTTGTTAACCTTGTTTTCTTGTCAGCATGTCTAAAGACAAAGATAGAGAACATAAGGAACACTGCCCTTCTGGGTTCAAGAAATGTGACAAGTGTCCGCAAAAAATGTCATTGACTGACAGTCACACTAGCTGTGTGTACTGTCTGGAAGAGGCTCATTTACAAGAACCCTGTATTTTTTTCCATGCCTTCACTACTAGGGTTCTTAATGAGAGAAAACATAAATTGATAGACAAGGGTCTTATGACTAGTTCCTTCCAGGAACAGCTGGAACGTGGTCAGACAGCTCCCAAAACTCTGAAGAGAGACTCTTCAGTTCTTGCATCAGAGCCATCTAAAAAGTCTAAAGAGATGGAGCCAAGGAGTCTTGGTGCCATCGGTCTCTTCGGTGCTGAGGCAACCTTCGGTATAGAGACACTCACCAGTTATTAACCCTATTGCAGCAACTTTGAGGTCTCCTATTTTAGAAAGGAGGAGCTCTGCTTCTGTTTCCACCTGTTCCTCCAGGACACTTTCAGATGAGGATATCTAGCGGGTGGTGAAGAGGTTGCTCTGTGACCCGGCTCTGGCTAAAAAATTAGCTCTTCCAGTCCCAAAGGCTTCGGAGCCGTCGCATCTCCAGACTACTGATCCTCCTTTCACTGCTTCACTATCGGAGTCGAACACTTTGGGTCCTTCTGTGTTGGATCCTTCAGTTCCAAGAATTCTTCCTGCTTCCTTGGAACCGATAACTCTATCCCCAGTGGCTTAGTTTGGAGCCGAGGGATCTAGGAGCCGATGCTCTCGAGTCAATTCTGAGAGGGATAGTCACCCGTTTTTTTCTTCATAACCAACCCTCCCTCTCGGTGCTTCGGCTTGACTGAGCTCAGTTCCCACGTCTGCTTCGGAACCTGTCCATCCTGCTCGGTGCCCACGTTCCATCTCCTCAGAGCAGAGGTCATCTTCGGAGCAGGGTGGAAAGGCCTTTGAAGCAATAGAGAAAGCTTTAGTGCCAAAGCCCTGCCTTTGTACTCGATGTTCCACCACCAGCCGCAAGCAACCTCTTTTCCCCCACTACCCCCTCAGCGTAGGGAACCAGAGACTCAAACAGCCCCCATTGGAGGTGTCCCCTCTTCTGAGACCTCCCCAGATTATCCCACTGGAGAGTTCCCTCGGAAGAGACTTTGTAGGAGTAAGCACATTGACTCACCTGAGTCAGTCACATCAGACACTGATTTGGATGAGTCAGAAGGGTCCCCTAGATCCCCCTCTGAGGATGCCTCTTTTGCTGACATCCTTGAAATCCTCAGACAAAGGGGTGATTGGAAGGTCCTCTAACCCTACTGAGGACGAATTAGTGTACCTTGAGGCCTTTGGTTCCCGACCTTTCACCTCCTGGGTGACACTGCCTTATGACCAACTCTTGGGGGTCATATCCCAGAAAGCCGGGACCTCCCCGGACACAGTGGAGCCTGTCCCGAGGAGGCCAAACAAATTTATGACTGCCCCAGAAGATAAGTCTTTTCTTTCTAAGGGAGATCTGGTGGTAGCAGCAGCCACAAAAAAGGAGTTGTCCAAAACATCTTCTAATATCCATCCTCCTAATAAAGAGTCCAGGACGATGGATAGGTATGGAAGGCATACCTTCTCTTCAGGGCATTTATCTTATGGTCACTGAATTACCTGTCCCATTTTACAAAACTTCAAAGGGATCTCCTGAAGGAGTTGGGAGACACCCTTCTGGGTTCAGTAGCTTCGGGATCCACGGACAAGGTATCTGCGCAGCTCTCCACCCTTAGATCTATAGCTAACTCCTCCATGAGGTTGATTTCCTATGCAGCTGATGGAGCGAGCAGGGCAGATGCAGCAGGAATTTCTCTTAGGAGACATTCCTGGATGCATCTATGTAACTTCACGGAATCCTTTAAGTCTTCCGTTACCAACATCCCCTTTGATGGTTCAACTCTTTTTGGACCGCAGGTAAAAGAGACTTTGACCAGGTGCGAGCAGGAAAGGAAAACCTTATCTGCTGCTGAAGTCTGTTTCTCCCTTCCTTCTAGACCCTATCCTATGGGTCAAACAGGAGGGAAAATGTGGTTCCGTAAATCCCAAAAAGGTTCCCCTCAGGCACAAGGTCAACCTTCCCCTAGAGACAGAGGGGGAGGATATAATGGAAGACGCCGCCCTTGCGGCAGAGGAGGTCTGCAACATCAGGGAGACAGAGATACTTTCTCTGATCGTCCCTTCCATCGCCCCTGAGGGGTTGCCCGACTGTCTTTCTCTGGAGGCAGGTAGAGGTCATCTTTCACTCTACCCAAGCACCTGGCTACAAATTTCCCAAGATCGTTGGGTACAAGCCATAATACCCAGAAGTTACATTATTCCCTTTTGTTTCCGATCACCCGGTAAACTGGTCTCTACCAGACATGCCATCCATTCAATTAGACCATGCAACATTAGAGGGCATCTCGTTGTTTCAAAAAAGAGTCATCCAAGAAGTCCCCACAGAGCAAATAGGATCCGGAACTTACTCATGATTCTTTTTAGTTCCAAAAAAGACAGGGAACTGGAGATCAATTCTAGATCTCAGCAAACTCAACAAGTCTGTAAAGAAATCAAAGTGCCATATGATCACTCTGCAGTCGATATTTCCCTTTATTGGGAAAGACAATTGGATGTGCTCAATAGATCTTCAGGATGTGTACTACCTCATCAAAATGTATTGGTGGTCCAGAAGACACCTACGCTTTCGGCTGGGAGCCATTCATTTTAAAATTTGAATACTGCCCTTTGGCCTCACTACAGTCCCATAGTGTTCACCAAATGCATGGCAGTGGTAACGGCTCACCTGAGATGTCAAGGATTCCAGGTGTTTCCGTACCTAGACGACTGGCTCCTCACTGCTACCACCAAGCACCAACTAATCAGAACCAGGTAAGAGATTCTATCCTGTGCGCCAGATTAGCCATTACAATAAACCTGAAAAAAATCAGCCTTATCTCCATCACAATGCATTGTATTCTTAGTCTCAGAAATAGACTCTACCACCATGACAGCAAAGCTGACAAAAGAAAGGATAGAATCGTTGCACGACCAAGTCAGATCCTTGCTGAAGAAAGACAAAGTACAGGCCAGGATAGTCCTTCAGGTCCTAGGGACTATGGCTTCCACCATTCTCTTAGTTCCCCTAGCCCATCTGCACATGAGAGTACTCCAGTGGCTACTATTTGTCCAGTGGTCAATGCAGGATCTTCCCCTGTCTCACCAAATTCACAACACAAACTCCTGTAAGAAGGAGCTAACATGGTAGTTACATACGGATCAACTTCATCTAGGTCCCCCACTTGCTCCCCCTCAAGAAAATTCAGTCTTGACCATGGACACCTCCCAGATTGGATGAGGGGGGGGCATTTTCTGGGAATGACGGTCCAAGATATTTGGCAGGATCACGAGAACCACTTGCACATAAAGGTTCTGTAGATGAGAGCCGTGCTACATGTGTTGCAAGCACTTCACAGTTCTCTTCCCACTGGGACAATTGTGATTCAGTCAGACAACATGTCTGTAGTGTGTGGTACATAACCAAGCAAGGGGGGACCAAATCATACCCACTTTGTCGAGAGGCTTGAAAAGTATGGAAATGGACGATGGACACTCAATGCTTTCTGGTAGGAACACACATCCCAGGGAAGTCCAATGTGATAGCAGACAAACTCAGTCGAGCAATTCTGATACCTCACAAGTGGTCCCTGAATTCAGAAGATGCAGAAGAGATTTTTCACAAATGGGGCCAGCCTTGCTGCGACCTATTTACCATGTACATGAACACCAAATGCAGCAGCTACTTTGCCCTAATTCCCCATCTAGGGATGTCACCCAGGGATGCTCTGGTCTGCAATTGGCCTCCAGGACTCCTTTATGCTTTTCCACCCTTTCCTCTCATACCAAAAGTGATTCAGAAAGCAAAACTGTTGAAGAGTACCCTGATCCTCATTACTCCTTACTGACCTCACCAAGCCTGCTTCCCCTTCCTGTGGCCCTACCTCTTGGAGGAGCCATGGATTCTGGAACGATCTCCAGACCTTCTGATTCATCAATCAGGACTGTTCCATCCTACTATCCAAACACTGAAATTGACAGCATGGCCGCTCAAGTTCCATGAATAGTCAGGTGTGTTTCCCTTTCCCCCACAGTTAAACACATTCTGATTTCTTCAAACAAACTTTCCACCAGGAAATTATATTCCAGTAAATGGAAAAGGTTCTCCATTTGGGCAACAAACCAAGGCATAGATGCCTACGCAGCTCCTATAGAGTCTATCCTGTCCTTCCCGGCATCCATTTTTCATGAAGGAGCTGCAGCTGCTACTATTAGAGTTCAGTTAGCTGCCATCTCTAATTATCATTTTGGCTGCATAGGAAATCCAATCATGAGACACTCTTTATGCAAAACCTTTTTGAAAGGAGTCCTCCTTCTCAGACCTCCAATCAGGCAACCACCAGAGCCCTGGGACCTAAACCTAGTTCTTACATCTTTAATTTCTCCACCTTTTGAACCCTCTTCTTCATCGGATCTGAAATTCTTGTCTTGGAAGACATTGTTCTTAGTGGTTATAACATCTGCTAGGAGAGTTTCAGAGTTGCAAGCCCTCAGCATTCAACCTCCTTATATTGTTTTCCACAAGGATAGAGTCTCGCTTAGAACCAATCCTTCCTTTCTTCCTAAGGTATGTTCAGAGCATAATCTCAACACAACTATTGAACTACCAGTTTTCTTCCCAAATCATACTAATAAATCAGAATACAGACTATACCAATTGGATGTCCACAGAATTCTCAAGTTTTACCTGCACAGGACTAAAGAATTTAGAAAATCAGACCAATTGTTTGTTTCCTTTTCAGACAAAAATAAAGGCTTGCCCGTTTCTACATTTTGTCTAAATGGCTTTCAGACTGCATTTCATTTGCTTACAAAGCTGCTGGCAAACAATTACCATTCAACCAGAGCAGTATCAACTTCATATGCCTTTAGATCAAAACTGCCGATTGATACCATTTCTGCAGCAGCTACTTGGGCAAGACCTCATACCTTTGTCACTCATTACAAATGGATTTGGCCTTCCAGGTCAGGTCATCCTTTGGGTCCACTGTGCTGAAGAGTCTCTTCACTTGAGCCACCCGGGATAAAGGTGCTAGGGATGCTGTCCCATCCAGCAAGAAGTATGGTGAGATAGGACTACATAACATAAAAAAGTTATGTACTTACCATAACGTTCCATGTTTGTAGTCCATCTCGCCTACATTCTTGCGTCCCACCCTCCTTCCCCCTTCCTGCTTCCTGGAGGACCTGGTGGACTATCCATTATGCTGTCTGACCTGGTTGTTGTTGTCTGTCCACCTGGCATGGACAGTAATACAGAGTGTTCTTATATGTGCATACCTATTGATAGTTTACTGACTATTATGTACCTATTTACTTTCTTGCAAACAAGATCTGGGGAATTGCCGTGAGGCACCATTGGATAGGAGTTAGACTCAAGCCAGTAAAACCTCTCGAGCTTTAGTATCGACCGATTCAGAGTCGAGAATCAGCTCCGAACCCATCCAGCAAGAATGTAGGCGAGATGGACTACAAACATGGAATGTTATGGTAAGTACATAAATTCTTTTTTTAGACAAATCAGCATCAAATGCCCCTGTCCAGCAGGGACATGGCTGGAATCCAAGGGGTATATTTTCTGTTTCCCATCCAGTTATCCAGGTTGCTCTTAAAAAGGGGTAAAGAGGTATTCTGCTTGATGTGGAGAGGGAGTCTATTCCATAGATAAGGGAGTCTCTGGGACATAAATTTGTCCCGCCAATAAGTCCTGTTGATGTCACAGACCAGGTTGAGGCCACACGTGTGGTTTACTCGAGTGGAGCTTGACTTGCAGGTATGCAGCAGTCCTATCAAGGTGGGGTCCATGATCACCTTGTATGCCAGACAGAGGTCACCTCTGAGTAGTCTGTATGAAACTGAGTAGAGAGATAGGACTTTTAGCCTATCTGTGTATGGTAGTTTTTTGAGGCCCTAGATTCTCCTGGTGAAGAACTCCTGTGGTCTCTCCAGCTGCTGCATGTGCTTTGCGAGGTACATGCTGAAAGGTGCATTGTACTCAATAATAAGAAGTTATGTACCTACCATAATGTTCCATGTTAGTTGTCTTCTTCTCGCCTTCTTTCTTGCTGGATGGGTTCGGAGCCGATCCTCGGCTCCGACTCGGCCAATATTAAAGCTCGAGAGCTAATTCCACCGGCTCGAGGCTCCCCTATATCCCACAATGCTAGGCGGTAACTACTCAGATCTCGTTTGATAGCTATACCAAGCAATCCTAGTCTCCATAGAATGGAGTAGGGAAACCCACCTCAAAACAATCTGCGTAAAAAGTATCGCAGACCTCAGTAAGGATAAAAGAGGTGGAAGAACGTGTGGGAATGACAACTTCCAGAGGAAGAACACAAACTGAATTCCTGTCGGTCTGTCCAGGCTAGGGGGAAGGAGGGTGGGACGCAAGAAAGAAAGCGAGAAGAAGACAACTAACATGGAACGTTATGGTAGGTACATAACTTCTTAATGTTAAGTTGTCAATCTTGCCTTCATTCTTGCTGGATGGGACCGCGTCCCTAGCACCTTATCCCGGGTGGCCTATTGGAACAGACTCTTGAGAACAGTGGAACCAAAATTGGCACGGCTTCTGGAAACCATGTCCAATTTGTAATGTGAAATGAATGTATGAGGAGAAGCCCAGGTGGCTGCTGCACAAATGGAATCTATTGGCAGCCTATCCTGAAAAGCTACGGATGTAGTTAATGCCCTAGTTGAATGAGCTCTAGGTCTTGAGTAGTTTTTGATGTCTGATCTCATAGATGAAGGTAATTGTAGAGGTGAGCCATCTAGAGAGGGATACTTTAGTAACTGGAAGGCCCAATTTCCCTTCCACATATGACAGAAACAATTGATTAGATTTCCTGAATTGTTTAGTCCTGTCTAAGTAATATCTAAGTTGGCGATGAACATCCAAAAAATGTAGCTTTTGTTCCGACCTGTTTGAATAGTTAGGGAAAAAGACGGGGAGATCAATAATTTGGTTTAGGTTTATTTGAGAGCAAACTTTAGGCAAAAAGGATGGATTAGTACGGAGGGATACCCTGTCTTTGTGAAACACTAAGTAAGGAGGACGACTGCACAGAGCATGGAGTTCAGATACCCTTCTCGCTGAAGTTATAGCTACCAGAAAAAGTGTCTTCCAAGAAAGCAACTTTAGAGAACATGAAGCCGGTTCGAAGGGCCGAAGAATTAAAGATGCCAGAACCAAGTTCAAATCCCATTGAGGCGGGGGATCTTTGATTGGAGGTTTGAGAAGAAATATGCCCCTTAAAAAGGCTTTACAGAGTTTGTGAGCCATGATGCTAGACTCCGAGACACCAACATGAAAATTAGATATGGCAACCAATTGAACTCTAATGGTAGATGCAGATGATCCTAAATGAAAGAGTTCTGCTAAAAAATCTAGAATAGACTGGATAGGTGCTGTAAAGGGATCTATGTTTTTTGACGTTGCCCAAAAGGAGAAGCGTTTCCATTTGCTACTATAAATCTTCCGGGTAGAAGATTTATGAGAGGCTATCAAGATATCTCGGACCGAGCGAGATATTGAGGGAAGCCTGGCTAAGGTTGGCATTGGACAAACCACGCTGTGAGGTTTAGAGAGGGCAGAGATTGGTTCAGCTGACCCGATTGGTGGGTTATCAGATCTGGTACTGGGTCCAGATGCCAAGGCTGCTCCAAAAGGTAACGATGAAGAAAGGGGAACCATATCTGTCGAGGCCAGTAAGGGGCAATGAGGATCATTGTCACTCTCAAGGTGATGGTTTTCTGAATTAGTTGAGATATCAGTGGAAAGGGGGAAAGGCATATAGAAGTCCCCGGGGCCAATCGTAGACTAGAGCGTCTCTGGTGGGATGGCCTGGTAATGGGAAGAGAGTGAAGAAGTTGTGACACTTGCTGTTTTGGGGAGTAGCAAAAAGATCACAGCAAGGCTGGCCCCATTTTAGGAATACTTCTTCTAGATCTGATTTCTTTAGAGACCACTCATGGGGCATGAGAATTGCCCTGCTCAATTTGTCTGCAATAACGTTTGATTTCCCAGGAATGTGCGTTGCTATCAGAAAAAGCTGAGAAGAGATCGCCCATTGCCAAAGTCTGAGTGCCTCTCGACATAAAGGGTATGATCTGGTTCCGCCTTGTTTGTTGATGTACCACACCACGGACATGTTGTCCGTTTGAATTGCAATAGTCCCAGTGGGAAGAGAGTCGTGAAGGGCTTGCAACGCTAAAAGCACTGCTCTCATCTCTAAGACGTTTATGTGCAAGTGGCACTCGAAAGGTTGCCACGTGCCTTGGACTGTCCTGCCTTGATAATGCCCCCCCACCCGATCAGGGAGGCATCTGTTGTCAACGTGGCGACTAGGAGGGGAAGAGTGAAGGGTCTTCCTAGGAGAAGTTGATGTGATGTGATCCACCAAGACAGTTGATTCTTGCATGATTGAGTTATCAATATGGTATGGGACATCGGGAGCTGTTGAAAGGACCATTGAGTAAACAGCATCCATTGGAGGATCCTCATGTGAAGGTGAGCTAAGGGAAGAAGGGGAATAGCTGCTGCCATGAGTCCTAACACCTTCAAAACTAGTCTGGCATTGACTTTGTTGCATTGTAAGAGAAGGGAAACTTGGTTCTGAATGTCTGACACTCTCTGCTCTGTGAGTCTGGCTGAAAGATTGAGCGTGTCTAAGGTGGCGCCTATAAAGGTAATAGATTGACAAGGCGACAAGGCAGATTTTTCGAAATTTATCGAAATGCCTAGAGCTTGGCAAGATTGGATGGTGAAGTCCCTGGATAGAAGAAGCTGATGTCTGGTGGTAGCGGTAAGGAGCCAGTCGTCCAAATATGGAAACACCTGGAATCCTTGACGTCTCAAGTGAGCCGCGACCACTGCCATGCATTTGGTGAACACACGGGGGGCTGTAGTGAGACCAAAGGGCAGGGCCTGAACTGGTAGTGACTGGCTCCCAGCCTGAAGCGGAGATATCTCCTGGAGCGTCTGTTCATTTTGATGTGGTAGTACGCGTCCTGAAGATCTATCGAGCACACCCAATTGTCCTGACCCAAGAAGGGTAGAATGGACTGTAGCGTGACCATCCAGAATTTTATTTTCCTGACATACTTGTTTAAGTAGCTGAGATCCAGTATGGGTCTCCAGTCCCCTGTTTTCTTTGGTACCAAAAAGAATTTGGAGTAGATTCTGGATCCTTGCTGGTCTGCCGGGACTGATTGGATAGCTCTTTTTGATAGCAGCTTTGAAATTTCTAATGCTGCTTGTTCCCTTAGACCGGGTGGAACATCTGGAAGGGATCTTTTGGGTTGGGTTGGGATGTGAATAAAGGGAATTTTGTAACCCTCGGATATGATCGACTGTACCCATTTGTCTTGAGTAAGGGAAAGCCAGGCTTTTGGGTACAGGGATAACCTTCCCCCGACTGCCTCTGAAGGTGGACAGCCGGGCAGCCCCTCAGGGATGCTGAAGGGGTTTGTCAGAGAACATTTCTCTGCTACTCTGGTTTTGCGGACCTCCTCTGCCTCTAGGGCGGCGTTTATTATTATTCCCCCCTCTGCCTCTAGAGGGGAATTGGCCTTGTGCATCAGATGAGACTCCCTGGGATTGTTTGCCAAACCACATCTTTCCTCTCCTCTGACCTTTTGGATAGGGTCTAGAAGGGGTAGAAAAACGGACTCCTACAGCAGAGAGAGTCTTACCTTCTACCTCGCACCTGGTCAATGTATCCTTCACCTGTGGACCAAACAAGGATGATACATCAAAGGGAGAATTGGTGAAGGACGCCTTGAAAGGGTCCACAAAGTTGCATAGCCGCATCCAGGCGTGACGTCGTAAGGCAACACCTGTGCCTGCGGCTCTACTCACCCCATCTGCTGCATATGAGACCAACCACATGGAGGACTTAACGATGGAATTCAGGGTTGCCAACTGGGAGTTCATTGTGTCATTGAACCCCTCAGCTGTAGGATCCTTTATCAGTTCACCCATATCCTTGAGTAAATCTCTCTGGAGACGAGTGAAGTGGCATAAGTAGTTCAGCGACCGCATTGAAAAGGTCGCTGATGAGAACATCCGCTTGCCGTACCTGTCCATGGTCCTAGATTCCTTATTAGGAGGATGGACAGGAACTGAAGGATCAGCTAACTCCTTCTTAGTGGCCGCAGCCACCACCATGGCATCAACAGGGACACCTTTGGATAAAAAATCTTTATCTCTGGGGGCAGTAATAAATTTAGATGGTCTCCTCGGGGTGGGTTCCACTGAGTCAGGAGCCGTCCAAGCCTTCCTTGCCACCACTTCCATAAGGGGGTCAAAGGGAGGGGACACCCAGGAGGTAGAAGGGCGAGAGCCAAACGCCTCAAGATACACTGACTCATCCTCCGAAGGGTTAAGGGCTGGCCAGTTCCCCCTCTGTTTCAGGATCTCAAGGATGTCAGCAAAGGAGACATCCTCAGAGGGGGATCGAGGGGAACCTTCGGATTCCTCTAAGTCAGTGTCAGAGGTGATAGACTCAGGGGAGTCAGTATGCTTCCTCTTGCACTGCCTCTTCCTTGGGGGATCTCCTGCCGGGTCAGGAGAGGCCTCGAAAGAGGAGGAAATTCCCAATGGGGAAACTTGAGGAGTTGGCTCTCTGTGGTCTAAGACAAGGGGGTGAGTAGAAATCACTGCAGGCACTGTAGATGGAGGGGCTGAAGGAGCCGACTGTGGGGCAGAACCTGGTTATAGCACGCTCCGCATGACCTCGAAGGCACCCCTGTCAGGCAAGGCCAGAGGCCCCCGCTCCGAAGAGACAAGGACCTCCCCCGGCACCGACAGGGACGGCTCCAAAGCCGAAGTCGGAGCCGAACTCACCAACGCCGAAGCCTCGAGAGGGAGAGCAGGGTCGGACAAGGGTCCAATGCCACTCGCCCCCTTGGAGCCGACGAGGGAAGCCCAGCGCTGGGATCCCTCCAAGGAGGAGATTGCAGCAGACGACGGAGCCGAAAGGGAAGGTATCGGATCCGACGCACCAACAGTCATGGCTCTGACAAGCCCTGGCTCCGAACTCAAAGGAGTCAGAGGAGGAATGTATTGGGGAATGGAAATAGCCACTGACTGGTGAGTCGGACTATGCAGCATTTGGGCCAGTGCCTCGGACTTGAGAAGTCTACTCACTACCCTTTGCAAATCATGGTCAGATAACCTGGATAACCGTGAGGAATGAGTTTTATGGCTCCGTTCAGAAAGAAGAGGGGATCCTGGCGCCGAATGCACGGAGCCGATAGAGGGGGATCTGGACCTCTTCCTAGACTGTGGCTCCGATAAAAGTATCGGAGCCAATGGAGTTTTAACAGTATGAGGCTTGGAAACATCGGCTCCAGCCGGAGCCGATGTCCAAGCCGACTTAGTCTTTCCAGCAGTCGACTCTGGAACCGGAGCTGACTGTTTGGAAGTTTTGGAAGGCTTCCCCGACACAGACTGAGTTGAGGGGCCTTCAGGCTTTAATAAGCCCCGCAAGATTAGTTTATTCTTGCATTCCTGCAGGACTCTAGGGCTAAACCCATGACAAACAGCACAAGAGTCCTGCAGGTGCAAAGGCCCCAGGCAATACACACAAGAAGTGTGACCGTCTGCCAGAGACATTTTCTGACAGCACGAGTCACACTTTTTGAAGCCTGAGACCTTGTCTTTTGACATAGTAAAAAGGAGTGCCTGACACAACACAAACACACTACAGACACACCCTTTACAGAAAAAATTATTAAATTATTAAGGCTAAAGTAAGCCACAAACACACACACACACACACACACACACACACACACACAAGCCCTTAACAGAAAAAAAAGGACAACTAAATTAGTCACTAATGGACTGGGGGAAGGGTAGGGGCCAAAGGATTACAAGATAAGGGAAGAAAGGGAAAAAAGACTCGAAAAACAGGGGTCGATTTATCTAAATACTTGATTAAACTAAAAGGTTATGGTATGACAACAAAAAGGGGGTTTAAGAAGTACCTAATAAGGTAAAACTCTAACTCACCTGCCTGAGCCGGTAGAAAAGCACCTCGTCAGCTATAGCGGCAAACGAGATCTGAGTAGTTACCGCCTAGCATTGTGGGATATAGGGGAGCCTCGAGCCGGTGGAATTAGCTCTCGAGCTTTAATATTGGCCGAGTCTGAGCCGAGGATCGGCTCCGAACCCATCCAGCAAGAATGAAGGTGAGATTGACAACTTAACATTGGGCCTTATAAGGAAAGAATACAGGGATGTTCTGACCTCCTTGTTCCTGGAAGAGATACCTTTACTTATGAGGTGGGCCATGTAGAAGGCTTTCCATACCACAGAAGCAACATGGTGGTCAAAGGTCAGGTTGCTATCAACTTGGGTGCTCAAATCCCTCACGACTGATTGAGTCCTTAGGACATTGTTATTAATGTGATTATTTGTGGGGACGTCACTCTCCCCAAAGAGGATGATAATGCATTTTTTGGTATTCAGCTTGAGGCCATGTTTCTGGCACCAGTCATTTGTCCGAGTGAGACCCTCTTGGAGGATGTCCACATCACTAGGGGGAATTGATGACAGCATCCGACTTGCAGTCATCTGCAAACTTGGTCAGCCATAGCCCACTGATTTTGGCCTGCATCTCAGAAAAGTATATCCCAAATAACAGAGGACCCAGGACTGAACCCTGAGGTATGCTGCTTGTTACAGTTCTACTGCTTGATGTGGCTTCCCCTGTTTTGACTATGTGGGTTCTATCACAATGCTATCTCAATTCTCAGCTTCTGCTAACTTCTCCATTTGCTGCCATTACAACTGTCTTCTCTGTACAGTTTCATGTTATGTGCCAACAGCTTTGCATTCCATTCCCCTATCATTTGCTCATTTGTTTGTACAACTATCTTCCTTATATATTCAACAAAAAAAACTCTTCCTCCAATGGTATACTGCAATGGCATGTTCAGTAGTAGTGGAAATCTAATATTACACATTCAGCAGCTTAGTGCCTATGTTGAACCAAATGAAACAAAAGATGAGGAGAGTTTTGCGACACTGAAGTTAATTATACTGACAATGAACCTGCCAGACCAGGTATTTTTATTAACAATTTCCAACAGTTTTCATCACTTCAGTTTAGACGATGTGTTGACTTTCAATAGTGGTTGCACAAGCTGCCCACCTTTGGACATCTAGTGCCCCCACTAAACAAAATAGTTGTACAGCAGCTTGATATGTTTGAGAAGTTTTGTCCAAGTATAAATCTTTGGCATTAGGTAACAATTTTTTGACTGAATGTTTAAGAAATAAAAGAGTCCCTAATGGACTTAGAGTATGGAAGTTTCTGAATGGTATAGTTGAAACTTCCAATGCTTTTCAGAGACTGATAGAGTTGTTTGAAAGAATAGGGCTGGACATCATGGCAATTTTGATTGATCATAACAATGAAATGTAAAAGTGGAGGACGACATTAAAACGCTGCATAGTTCCATTACCAATGATTTGGTGTTTCAAATACACAAACATCATTTTTAACTGGTTTTATCTAAGGTGGACTCATTAAGCAAAGACAATTTTAACAGGAAACAAAAAATTATATCAGATTAAACTTGACTGTGAACTAGGTAAAGTTTATCTGAGACATTGTAGTGTTTGGGCTAGTTCGGGGACCAGCAATGGTCCTGGTAATTCTTCAAATTCATCAGGAGATAACTTTGTTATGGAAAATGCTGGTGGGCAGAATATATTTTCTCCAGATGAGTTTTTAGCAGCACCCCCACTGCACAGATCAGAGAGATCAGCCAATCAGAAGCAAAAACAGGAGCGGCATAATTCGAAAAAGTCAACTGCACGACATTGTTTGAACAGGAACAACAGGAGGAAAATTTGTTATTATTAACAGACACTGTTTGTTCCTCTGTGGCTAATTGTTATTCGATTTATAACTATAGTGATTTAAATGTAGAAGAATTTCATATGAAGCTTTTTAAAAGAGGGTTTACATTTGTTCCATCTGTTCACTCTAATATAGGTTCACTCCTTATCGATTTAAGGTTACTTTTTAGAACACTTAATATGTTTCTTATGTTTGGTGACACTAACATGCAGCAGACCTGCAAATTTAAAAGAGCTAGCAGCTTTAATCCTCCTCTTCCAGCGGTGCTACAGGCATTTGAGAAAAATGTAGAGATGGATTTCAGACAGCTTTATAATAGTTATTCCCTTAGCAAACATCATAATTTGTCTAGAAATGAAAGGCTTGAATTGCATAAATTGTCTCACAATAAATGTCTGTGGGTCATATAGACTATTCCAGCAAAATGTTTAATGTATTAAGTGACATTTCAACATATGAGAAAACGTCTTTCAACATAATGCATATAGCATATACTAAGATATGCTATCTCCTGGAAGATTTATTATTAAAGAAAATGATTAATGAAGAGATGTTTCACTTTTTGAATGTACCTTTTCCAAAAGTTTATTCCATTTTTGGAATACCTAAAATTCATAGTGATTTATACAACCCCCCTTTTTAGACCAATAGTGGTAGCAAGGGGGTTCTATTACAGAGCCTTTGGAAGTCTTTCTTGATAGAAAATTAAAGGGAGCTTTGGATATGTTTCCACACATTTTGAAAGACTCTTGGCATTTTTTGCATACAATCAGGGAAATAGAGCTCACTGAGGACAGCATTTTGGTCATGGCCAACATTAAAAGTTTATATACTGTCATTCTCCATTTTGAAAGAATGAATTAGTTTATGAAGGCAGTTCAAATGTCCTTGGTTAGGCAGCAATGATTTAACAAATGGGGAAATGTTTATGGATATTATCTTGAAGAACAATTTCATGTTCTTTGATGGTGACTATTACCAGCAAAAACTAGGTGTAGCAATGGGTGCAGCTATAGCTCCACTCTATGCAAATTTAGTACTTACTGAGTGGGAGCAGTGCCATGTGTTCAATAGTAAATACATTTTGAACACTAAGTTATGTGTAAGGTACAAGGAAAATATTTTTTATACTTTGGGTAGGCGATTATGCCACCTTGGAAGAGTTTTTTAAATTTTTTAAACAGTTCTACACATTTTTTACAGTTTTGTTATAAACATTCCAAGGAGAGCATTCACTTCCTAGACGTCATGCTGTATAAAGATAGAATTACAAGTATTTTTCAATCTACGGTTTATACAAAACCGACTTTTTTGAATGGCTATGTGCATTGGTCTAGTCATCATCTGTTGTATCAGAAGAAAGCTATAGTGAGAGGTCAGATGATTTACACTGTCAAGAATCATCTTAGACAATGTTATTTTTGAGAATGAAGTTCAGAAGTTGAAGCAGATGTTTTTGGCAAAGGGTTATCCCACTAGAGTTTTATTAGAATGCAAAGAACATGTTAGTTTGAGGAGAAATTCCAACTACCAGCAGATTCTTTTTAGACAATTCTTCTTCTTGAATGAGAAAGAATACTGTTACTAGTAATATATGGAAAGCTTAATATATGGAAAGCTTTCATATGTACATTTACAAATTAAGCGGAGCATATTAGAAGCATTTTATTTAAAAACTGAAAAAGAAATTTTTCTGAAGAGTTTTTAGTTAAGCTGGGCTTTGAACTTAGAATTATTTTTAAGAGAGGAACTAATATTAAACAAAGTCTGGAATTTTTACCTAAGATTGGTGACCAGAGTAAATCTAAAATGAACAAGTGCGGCAGATGTAAACAATGTTGTTACATTTTAGACTTTAAGAACACCTTTGTTAAGAACTACCATAGAAGCTTAGTTTGTCCTGGCAAGTCTGACTACTGCACAAAAGCGGTGGTTTATTTAAGTCAATGCATCTCTTGCAATGCTTTCTACATAGGCAAAACCGAGCGACAGCTAAAGAGACACATATATGAGCATTGTCTTGATATAAGGAAAGGGAACCCTTATAGTGCATTGTTTAAATATTTCAGAGTCTGTACACATTTAAAGAAGTTTGTCTTTTTTATTTTAGAAAAGGTGAAGGTTTCAGAACAATCAGAGCTGTGAAAGGACTATTTAAACAAGCAAGAATTGTTCTGGCAGTTAAAGCTAAATGCTCACACCTTACCTGGCATCAGTTATTATTGTTTTAATGTTCCAATTTTAAAATATAAACAACAATTTATTTAATAGAGTTTATTTACACAGTGTGTCATATTTTGACTTACGAACATCTGCATTTTCTGTTGTTTCCATGACTGGTCAACTACAAAAACGTTTAAATGTGACTGGAACAGGGTATTTAATTTTATATGTCACTTTTTTTGAGCAGTTTCAAAAAAGTCCTGTGATAGGACGAAAGTGCTCAACTGCTAGCTGTTAGTAATTTGTTTGTAATAAACAATCAAATCTTACTTCTGGATCATGTCATTGGAGTATACCATTGGAGGTAGAGGTGTTCATTGTTGAATTTGTTACACTATTACACCTCTTGTTTTTTCCATGGTGTTTTTATCAGTTGCCTTCCTTTTATATCTTTATGAGACCCAGTTCTACCACTTTCATCATCTCAGAATTTGGCCAAGTAGTTCTCATTTCAGACTTCCCATATCATAATTTCCTCATAGTTAACATTTTACTGAAAGATGGACTAACTTATTTCTTTCCCTTCTTTTTTCCTCTCTTTCTTTCTTTTCTTTCTCTGAGATAAATATGTTTACCTCTGTAAAGCATCCTGCACTACTCTACTAGCCTATTCAATTCACATAGTTCTTTTTCCTTCCTAAATTTTGTATGTCTCACAAAGCGTTCCTCTTATGCCTGTTGTTCATATCCACACCTCACAAAACATACCTGCTATACCTCTTGCTCACATTTATGCAATTCTTTCTGAATCTCCACATACAGGGCTCTATATTTCTGTTTATAACTAATGCACCATACAGTCCAAGTATGATAAATTATTTTATGACAACATGGTCTTTAATCAGCCTTTGTCTTTTCTTTTGTAATAGTAGTAGTCCATTAGATTAACCTTCCAGTCCTTTTATTCTTCTGCCTTCCTGGATTGTATAAACACTTTATTCTTAAGAATATTTACAGATCCAACAAAAGTGAACCCATTCCATGGAAAAATGTTTTTAGTCTCTACTTCATCCAAAAACATCTGCCTTAATGAAAAGATTCAAAAGTAACATCACAAAATGTTTCATCTGTAAGATAAATTTAGGTTAAAATGTCAGATACAATAAAACCCAAAACTAAAATTAATTTGTCCCGATATAATATCTATCAAACATACAGTCAGTTTTGTGGATATCCTGGCCCTGGGACATTTTCTTTCTGCAAAACACCACTGTAACTTCTCTTAAGCAGCAGGTGCCACTGCCGTATAACTTTTCTTTGGTTCTTGCACAGTTTCCTGACTCCAGTACTCAGCAACATATTTCTTTGTGCATATGTTGTGCCTTCTTAAGGGTCCTACTGTCTTCATTTTCTTGGATTTAAATTTTCCTTCATCTTACCTTCCCTTCTGCACTACTCCACAGCTTCTGATCAAGTCAAACCCATTTCTTCACTTGGACCATCCTTATTTATCTTTTTTAAATTACAGTGTCCAAACCACTGTCATAAAAAGCATAAATGATGAATGGATTCAGCATCAGATTCATTATCTCACTGAGAAAAACTGTTCTGCAATGCATCTCTGCACAACAGCTCAAGCTTCCTCCTATTTTCTCCCTTCATCTCCCAGACAGAAATTCATTTCAGTATATGTTAATGTGAAGAGTAAAGGAGTTTCCCTGGTGCTCAGTCCAATCTGCTGTCATTATGAATACTACCTCAAGTATCCCCCTGAAAAGAGACCACTGCTTTACTGGGACTAACTTGGTCAGCAAAAGATAAATGATGGTAAACAAAATAAATCATTATTGCCCAAACCTTTCAAAAACTCAGTGATGAGGACAGCGTATATTCACAAATTAGGATGACATCTAGAAATGGTCCAGACTGAAGCACAGATCCTAGCAAGGTTGTATCATCCAGGAATAATGACAGAGGCATGAATTCCAGAAGGCAGACCTTCACCTTTGATTGCAATGACTACCACAGAGACACCATGCGACTATATCATTATGGACATTGTTGAGACATTGGTTATGGTTCAAAAATTAGAATTTTCTTACTCCAAGAACTTGTGAGGCTAGAGGCCTGCTAAGAATAAAAATGTACAAGGAGAACAGTGGAAGGCATGGATCCCCACCCTGGCAAAAAATAACCAGGGGAGGGAGGGAGGATGGTGTTTGTACTGCAACAGTGATCTATTTGAACATCTGCTGTTATGGCATAGACTTGGAAAAGACATCTCTTCTGTAGTGTTTTGTGAAAGTGTGGGCAGAAGACTGGGTATATGCCACCAGAATGAACTTACAATCTAAGCATTTAAAGAAGGTTCTAGAAGAAGCCATGGTTCTGGAGAAATGGGTTTTCACTTGTTCTCAAAGAGATTTACAATGAAAAGAGTAAAAAAAGAAACTGAAAGGGAAAGCCACTTTGAAATGTCCTGTTTAGTGACTTGAAGACCTAAATTCTTCCTGTCATAGGAAATAAAAAGCTGGTCAGACTTTCTAATTTTTTTTTTTATCTTTTTTAAATAGAACCCTTGTTGCCTGTAGACATCTAGCAAGTGAAAAATTCTTTCCTGTTTATTCTGGGGGTTAGAAACGAAAGTAGGAAATTGGAAGTATTGAGTTAAAGAAATTGTATAACTACTTTAGGCATAAAGTAAGAGTTAGTGCTGAGGCTATCCCTGTCTTTATGGAAGACCAAAAAAGGAGGAGAACACATAACAGCCTGCAACTTAGGAACTTTTCTGGCTGAGGTTAAGGTGACTAATGTCTGTTTTCCAAGTTAAGAATTTTAAGGATGCAGAAAAAGCAGGTTCAAAGGGAGATAAGGTGAGTTTATCCAGAACATAATTTATATCCTAAGAAGGACGGTCTGTTTTCCTTGGGGCCTGGTATGGAGAATGCCTTTTAGAAACTCTTTGATCTCATAAGATGAAGGAAGAATGGGATCAATAAGTAGACAATAAGAAACGTCTGATAGATCCACTAGAAGTGAGTGCTAGGCCTAAATTGAGTAGTTTATGCAAATATTTGAGGATTATTGGGACCTCCACTTGAGATGGGTCCTGACTTCTAGTGTGGCACCATACAGATAATCTCTTCCATTCTGAAACATAAGATATTCTAGTAGCAAGTTTTCTTGCCTCATTTTCCACTTGGATGTAAAGGTTCCTGAATGGTGAGATTCAAGGTCTTGATGTATGGATGAATGAGACTGTCCTTTTCCTGTGTAAGTAAGTCCATTCCATGAGATAACGTATGGAGAGTGCCTTTGGCTAGATGAAAAAGAAGGAAGAATCAAGGTTTCTTGTACCAAAAGAAAGTCACTAACAGCATCGTTCATTTGCCTTTCTGAATATTTAGAAAAACATTTAAAATGAGATAAAAAGAGAGGAAAAGAAGGGAAGGCATAAAGGAATTTTCCTTTCCATGGAAAATAAAATGCATAGTGGTTTCTATTGACTACCTTCTTAAATAATTTTTATCTATTGTGTGTTTAACTATCCCTTTTTATTGTAAGTCCGCTCTTTCATTGTATAATTTTTTTTCTGCTTAATGTATGTTCACACTCTGGGCTGAGACTGAAATTGATCCAGTGGGAATAGTTACCAAATTGTATAAATAACTAAAAAGGCATCCATTCTTCAGGTTTCCTTGCAAGGGACTCTGGTGCAAAAAAGCTCAAGTTGTTTGTTTAGACTGGAGACAAAAGGTCAATCTAAGGTGTTCCTTACTGGTGGGCTGAATGAAGACCTCTGTGCTTAACATCAATTCTTGGGGATCTATGACAGAGCTACTCAAATCATCTGCCATTGTATTTTATTCTGAGGGATGTAGGCAGCCTGTAGGAATTACAGTTCCCATGCTATGACAGTAAGTATGCAGAGGGGATAGGAACTTAGTTCCTCTCTGTTTGTTAACATACAACATGACAGTGGTACTGTCAGTCACTCTGTGAAGTGGTCATATTTTCCAGAGATGATGAAGAGTTTGAAAGTCATAAATTAAGGCCATCATCACTTTGATATTTATATACTTCTTTTTGCTTTGCTTGGACCAAATTCCCTGGACTTTGGCACCTTTCAAACAGGGTCCTCATGCAAAATCTGAGGCATGTGTTTCAACTAAATACTGGGGGGATGGGATGAGGAAATGGATTCCAGCACTGATAGCTACTTGGATGAGCCACCAAAAAATGTTATTTGTTCACAAAATGCAAGAAAGAGACTAGAAAGGACAAAGGATGATAGTGTTGGGCCCACCCTGATTTGGGAAACCACTGAATTTTCACTTGAAGTCTGGCATGTGGAATTGTTAAAATTGCTAATGCCATGAAATGAAGAGCTTTCAAGATCTCTCTTGCTAAGGTAATTGAAGATTTGTCAAAGACAGGAAGTAAGTTCTCAAAAACTGAGTTTGTCTAGAAGTAGAAATGCCATTATAATGGAAGAGTCCAGGAGACATCTGAGGAACACCAAGGAATGGGTTGGATCCAGATTTAACTTCTTTAAGTTGAGTGCAAACTAAATGGAAAAATAAGTTGGTAAAAAGTGAACAGTCTTCAAAGTTTCTTCTTTGGTATTAGCCGGACTCAAACAATCATATATGTAGGGATAAATGTGAATGCCTTGGAGCCTATAAAGAAAGACAGGAGCTTAACATTATGTGAAAACCATTGGGGCCATGGATAAATAAGTCAGATGACAAAGAAGTAAACTGAAAGTGATATCCCAATGCACAGAATCTTAAAACACGTTCATGTTTGTGTGAACAGGAATGTGCAGATAGGTATCCTTTAGATTCCGACTAACTCAGATGGCCCTGCTATCCTTGTCAATAGGGAGTGCATTGGTGGAAGATAGCAGTTTGGGCACTTTGTCACATTCTAAAGAAATAGCAGAAGGATCAGATGAAGAGATTCTGTAGGGGAACTTGTGAGTTTCCAGTACTTTATAAAATATCTCTGGCTTCTTATGTGCAGGTGACTGAGAGTCTAGAACCAAAGAAGTTAACAAAAAATGTATCCTCAAGGGCTTCCAAAACTAGCAATATAGCAGAAGGTTTAGGCACCTCCATGTTCAGGAGGTCTCAATGTATTTTTTATTTGTCTCATATTTGTCAGCCCTCCCATTTGAATATTTTCCCATCTTATAAATACTATTCCCAAAGTGAGCTCTTCACTGGGGGAATTGGAATACATTATGTCATCTGCTTCTGATTCATAACCCAAAGGTGAATGCATTTGTGATGCATAATCAAAGCCCTCAGACTCAGTCAGAAGAAAGTTCTTCTTCAGAGGAGAGTTCCCTTTTCCTTTTATGAGGGGTGGAAGTAGAGGGAAAAGAAGGAAACTGGAAAGATTGAAAAGCCATTAGAACTTTAAATAACTCCTGGTAGAAGTTAAACCACTCTTTCTTTTGGTCTCTTAGAGAAATATGCTTTGTTTTTTTTTTGTTTTTTTCACCTCTTCTTAGAAGTTTACATAGAAATAGTATGCATAGGAGAAGTAGCTGAACATACCTCTGTAAGGCTTCCTGGGATGTCTTGCTGGACCAGCAGTCGCGGGATTCCCTCATTCCATCAGAGAGATGCAGTCTTGGTTCACTCTTCCCAAATGAATCAGTCATCTGGTCAGTCAGTTTGGACATGCTCAACCCTATGCCACATTGGCCTCCCAAAGGGTCCCAAATGCAGGCACAGAAACAGCAGCCAGACTGTCTGAGGTCTGATCAAGTGGCTCACCAAAAATATCTGACTCTGACAAACTAAAAGAATTTGGCTTCTCTGAAGATTTGGCCTCCTCTTGATTTTTTGAATTTTTGTTTTAGGCTGAACAGGGATGTCTAAAGCAGATAATTTAAAGGCCATCTTGGTGTGAGCTAAATCCTGACCAATTAATTTTAATGTCATTTTTTAAGGAATTAAGGTGACTTCTTATGGATTTAAGCACAAAAGATTGGCAAATAGAACTATCTCTTCATTGAATTTTGTAATAGAAATAAAAGAACTGGAAGTGGGAAGGAGCAAATTACATAGAAATAAATAAATGGAAATTGTGGAAGCAATACACACATAATAATGTCCAGGAAGAGGAGTGAGGTCAAGGGAAGGTAGGAACTGATTAATTTATGTAATGTTGAATCGATGATAGTTATAAAAAATGTATGTGATATATAATGTATGTAACTGGAAACATGTTAATTTAGTTTGTTTTCTTTTATATTAGTGCATGTTTGCCTATATATTAAGTGATAATTTAATAAAGTTGTTAAAAAAATCTCTGTAACTGTGTTTAGGACCTAAACAAAAAAAAAAAAAAGAGTATGATTGTCTTTATATCATATTTTTTATCTCAGTTGCATGTATTATTTATTTTCTAATATGAAAAGTAAAGTTTATCACAACAATTCAATAAAAAATGAAGTGTTTTCAACAATGGGGTACTTATCTACCAACACATAAATATAGCTGGGTTATGGTTTTAAAAGACTGTGTTTCTGGCTTTCTTCCCTTATTGTAATCTGATCGCTAAAGTCCCTCCATCCTCTGTTTCATTGCTACTGTCTGCTGTTTAAGCTATTTAAGTACTTTTCCCACCCATTTTTTTCATCTATTGATAATACTAAATGGCCACAAAGCAAACTTGTATTGCTCTTTAGTAAACGTCATCTATAAAACTACCCACAGTGGGCTAAAAAAAAAAAGAAGTTATGTACTCACCATAACGTTCCATCTGTGTTGCCCATTTTCATTCTTCCTTTACATATGGGTTTGGATCCGATCCTCGATCCAAGTAGGCCACTGTTTCACAGCTCATGGATTCTACAAG
The DNA here is from genome assembly GCF_019279795.1 of Protopterus annectens. NCBI lineage: Eukaryota > Metazoa > Chordata > Ceratodontiformes > Protopteridae > Protopterus > Protopterus annectens. Next base: position 79,008,245 of record NC_056748.1, on the reverse strand, counting down.
CACATGCACTCCTCCCTTATCTACAATAGAGCAGTCCTCCTCATTCCACAGATCTTGTTTGCAGCTTTTTATTGTGGACCAGGATAAATTTATAGCTTTAAGATGGAAAGTCACTATCTGGAGCTCAAATTAAAGAAACTTTGATCCCTCTAATGTTCTCCCATTCTTCCAGAAGTCCTCAAGAGAAAAAGGGGTAGGGGGCTAGAGGGAGGGGAGTTGAGGAAGAATGAAAATGGACAACACAGATGGAACATTATGGTGAGTAAATAACTTCTTTATTTGATGTTGTCGATTTTCATTCTGCTCTGGCTCACTCTGCTCCCCTACCCTACCCCAAAATGCCACCCACTCCTCTTACTATACATTAATGCCTCCATAGCACTGCCCACATACTCCTCTAACCAATACCATCAGTTCCCTCCAGTAGGAAAACAGTCAGTACAATTGCTCCCAATAGTAACACCCACTCTGGTTTACCACCCATGACTGTTTCTCAAATTATCTTAATCCTTCCATCCTGTAACTATAATATTACATCTCTGCAATCAACCCACTGCCCTCTTAACATTTTATTATCCTAATTTACAACAAAGATAAAGCCCAAGTTAAATAAGATGCCCCTAAATCAGATTATTTTACTATTTTTCCTCACTCTGCTAGCGTTCATCACCAATTATCAAATCCACCTCCTTCAAATACTTAGGACTTCAACCAACTCTCACAAAAAATATCCACATCTACCCAGCCTGTCTTTCTCTACAGACAAACTATATCTGATTTATTTTTCTAAAAATATCTTAAAACTAGGCATCGACATTTATTATCAAATATCAAACCAAGACCAAATATAACTGGCCACACTCTTCCCTCTGTAAAATATCAATTCAAAAAATTAGCGGAGGTATTCACTCCAATCCTGGCCCCACTGTTCATAAAACCATCACTATCAACTCCAAAATAAGCCAGTCACCTAATATGTCTCGGCAAAAAAACGGAATCCAAACTCACCTTACTAAATTTGAACCTAAGAAGTATGTGCAATAAATTCCATGATTATCTATAATAAAATAAGAAATATAACCAATTTCAGCAAAGATATTTTCAATGAAACACTAAAAAAATATAACTGGAATGTACTTAGAACAATGTCGCTAGATACAGCTATAAAACACTTTAATAACGTATTCTTACAGGCCTTAAATAATCTAGCACCAGTGCATAATAAAAGAGTAAAGTCTAAGCCCTCACCATGGCTGACAAAGGAAACAAAAAATCATGATATAAATGTATAAAGCCTGGAAAAACTGGTATAAAATAGAAGTCAAAATGCCTTCCAGCCATTTAGACATCTTAGAAACCTTGAAAAACTCCATGTCAAACAGGATAAACAAACATACTATACCAACCTACAAGACAGACATACAAACAACCCAAAGCTTATTTGGTCATTGCTAAATAAACTACTCCACCCTGGCAAGACCACTAGTCCCTCTCCAAAAAACAGATGATATGACAGACTGTATCCTCAGTTTAATTCCTACTTTATACAAGCAATATTATCTCTCTTAGGCACTAACATATCTGACCCTCACTCTACCCTTGTCCAAGCAAAACCACTCACAGTCCTTCAGTTTTAGTCCAGTACCTCCCTCACTCATAAGGAAGTTGTTCCTTAAACTAAAAAGTACTTCTGTAGCTGTAGATCAACTGCCATCAGACTACCTAAAATGGCTGCAGAAGTCATAGCCTTCCCTGTGTTCATACTAATTAATAGGTCCATAGTAGAAAGAAATGTGTCATTACTGCGGAAGAAATCCTACATCACAGCACTGCACAAAGGCAGCACAAATACAGAGTTTAATAACTACAGACTGATAGCAATTCTCTCCCTCCTCTCCAAAATATTAGAGAAATGCATCCACATGCAGCTGATGCAATATCTAGCCTCAGATAACCTGCTGTCAGAAACACCACGTGGCTGTAGGCCCCAGCACAGCATGACTACTGCTCTACTACATTTTATCAATATACTAAACTAACATAGAAACTATGGTCTGATTGTGCCTACCATGTTCTTAGACTTGTCCAAAGTATTTGATACTGTCTCGCACCTCTCGTTCTACTCTCCTCAATAGGACTTTCATAGTACTCCTTGTTGTGGCTTCTTAGTTACCTGTCTGGAAGGCAACAACTCATTAAATAGCAACAAACCTAATCATCCTTTCAACCAGTTACTACAGGTGTCTCTCAGTACTCTATCCTGGGTCCTTTCCTATTGAATATATTTATTAATGACCTCCACAACTCCCCTCACCATGCTAGTTTAGATCAGTATGCAGATGAAACAACATTAATATGTGCAGCCTCAACAATAAATAAGCTCCAAGACATTACCCAAAAATCTTTCTTCTCTGTAGAAACCTGGCTCAAAGAATCAAAGCTCCTACTCAACCCCAAGAAAACTAAGTTAATGCTTTTCATCTCAAAAAAGTTGCCAAAATCAAAAGCAATATTTTACCATAAAGTCAGCAAATAATACTGTCACTGAAACTGTAACTCACAGTAAACTTCTTGATGTTGTAATAGATGACAATTTGAAGTATAACCATCATATATATACTGTGCACCATTAAATCTACACTCAAGAAACTAGGTTCCCTTTATAGGATCAATAGATTCCTCACAGAAACTCAGAGAAAAACTCTAGCCTCAACCTTCTTACTGCCAACTTTCTTATATGCTGCTCCTATCCTAACAAACTTAAACAATACTCAAAGGAAGAAACTTGCCTCCTGCTACCGTAAAATAGCTAAATTTACCACCAGTCTCCATCATAGGACCCACCACTGTCTAAGCTTAAAGCAATTAACTGGCTTGAACTGCACAGCTCTCTAACATATGCAAGACTAACTACAGCACACAAATTAATTCATCTGCCCGAAAAATGCCCTGCACTGCAAAACTTATTAGTACTCTACTGTCCAGCAAGGGACCTTCGTTCTATAACAAATTCTATTACTTACAAATTAATCAAATAATGTGGCAGGAGACTTGTTCTACTCCCAATGCTTTGCTAAACTCTGGAATGATATCCCCATGCAAATAAAACTCTCCAACAAATACAGTAGTTTTAAACCACTGCTTAAACAGCATCTTAACCAATCCTGGTCCTGCACATGCTCATCACAAGGTTAAGACTTTGTGTTCATTGTATGATACTCTCCAAATGCTCTCCTTAAACGTAATATTCTCAACCTCTTACTGAAATGACAAAATATTTTTATACATAACTGCTGCCTGTACAATCCAGTAAGTTGCACATGTGCTTTCTCTTTAGTAACGCCACCTCTGTAAAATCTTAGAATGTATAAATGTAATACTGTTTTTGTATAAATATAAAGAGAAATGTAACTACTCTGTGTTTGATTGAAACTTAGTATAATGCAATGTAAGCAAATGGAGCTTTTCTCCCCCTGGCCGCCACTGAAAATGGATATTACCCAGTCAGACTTTCCCAGTAAACAAAGACAAATAAATAAATTAAATGATAGTTTGTCAAAATCCAATGCCTCTCCTAACCCAGAGTTCACAGCAGCCTGTGTGGATTAGTTCATAGGGGTCTTGTGCAACCATGTAAATGGCTGTATAGAGGCTGCTGTGTCTACTAGAAGTAATCTCAAAACAAACTCTAAAAACAAACCACACTTGTGAAATTCTAACTTTCATAGTGTATATAACAAAAGGAAAAGCGTCATGGCTAAAATCAGGAAGAGCAACTCCCATAATGATAAGGGCTCTCTAATTAAACTAAACAGGAAACTGAGGAATAATTAAGTACAACAAGGCCAATTACATGGTTAAGATAGCCTCACAGGCTAAAGATAACCACATGGCCTTCTACAGCTATGTCCATAACCTCAAAGGCAACACACAGCCATGTGCTGAACTGGTGGTCAGTGGTGCCACTTTCAATGTGCAGAGCAACATAGCAAATCTTCTGACTGACAATTTCAGCATAGACTTCATCCCTGACCCCCCGCCCCCCCCACTGAAATACCTACTAGCATAATCCCCCCCCCCCCAAACTATTAGCAGAGAGCAGGTCCTAGCAGGACTTGTTAAAGCCAAAAACACAGCCTCAATGGGCGTCAACAGTAGCCCAGGGTGCTTCCTAAATAGCTTGAAACATGACCAATCAGGACCACCTAAGTCACTTTTCAACTACAGCCTCAAAACAGGCTTTGTACTACAAGAATGGAGGACTGCAATAGTTATCCCACTTCACAAGGGAGGACCATCAACCGACTTCAGAAACTACAGAGCCATTAGTCTGACTAGTCTAATATGCAAAGCCATGGAACGAATTATAATGGAAATGATCAACAAAGATATAGGTGACCTTCAAGCACTGGACCCAACCCAGTTTGGTATTGCCAAGAAAGGGTCATGCTGACTAAACCTTTTGGACCTCTTTGGGAAGCTAAAAAAGCCAATGGATGAGGGAGACATTTTTATTTATGTATGCATTTATTTATTTATTTGACATTCATTTACCAGGATAGTCTAACTGGGTTGCTGCCCATTATTGTTCTTTGTGGTTAAAAATGGTGTGCCAACCCTGTTGGTTGTTCCTATCTCCCTGAATTTTGTTAATGATCATGAACATAAACTGGGCATTGGGATGTTGTATCGTGTGTCTGTATAAAGCATTTGTTTCTTTTTTGTTCCTCATGTCACTACAATGTTCTGTCATCCTTATTCTAAGAGACCTAGAGGTTTGACCAACATAAAAAGCTTTACATTGGCAGGTAGCTAAGTAAACCACAGACACCATTTTAAACCACAAGGAACAATATTGGATAACCAACCTTGGATGTTTATTCCCCCCAGGTCTGAATGACCATCTGTGAGTTTCACTGAACACTGGAGGATTTCATAATCATGGTTACAACAACAAACATTCATATAGATCAAGAATTAGTACGAACCATTCAATGGTGGTTAGGCCTACCAACGCTCATATTATACTCTATAAAGCATGATAAAAAATTGTTCAGGATACGAATATGTATATGTATGGTTTGGTATTCGTATCTGGTATGTTGGCGTTATTCATTGAGTATTGTACAATTACAATGTTGAACTTGTATTATCTACAAGCATATTATTTCAATTTATTATAATCTATAATATAGCTGAGAATGAGGCCACTATACTCTTTTTGCCTTATTTTGTAATATATTATATGATCAGTACTTGGTTCATTATTATTCAGTTCTTTTGAACTTGTGGTTATCACCCTTCAAAATATATATATATACTAGTGGTATATATTTTCTGCTTTTTTACACTATGATATGCATTCACAAATAGTGACTATGGTATTGGTCTAGTACCTTGTAATATGTATGTCATACAATGGCTTACTTCCAGAGCTTTGATTTTTATCTTTAAAAATATGACTTAATATCTACACCTCTGGCATTTTTATGTCACTGGTCATATGCTTTAATCAAGAATGGAACATGCACTTTGTTACTCCAGCCACTGGGTGGTGCTGTAATATTGCTTCCAGGTAATCAGAGACTAGTATAAATGCAGGCTGCTTCATTTCATTCAAAAAAACTTTATTGTATTCATTGATAAAGGCTGAATAGCCAAAACCGGTCTGGATTTGAAGGAATTATAAATAAATAATCATTATTTCTTCATTACTGCGTGTTCACTATCATTTTTTGCTGGTCGTTGGTGGTTTACATTGTTGGCTTGACCCTGCATGCCATCCTTGCGGAGCGTATGGCTGTTTCCTACAGGTTACAGATAGGCAATCTATGCCTGGCATACAAGGCATCATTGGATCCAGCTCTGATGAACCTTTTGCACATCTGCAAAATTAACAGCATTAATACCAACAGATCCAAGGATTTAGATTTTGCTTGCAACATAATAGAACATGTTTGCAAGAGAGATATGTGTCTCAGAGAATCTCAGTGCTCTCAAAAAGGATCTATGTGAAGAAAAGTCCATCCCTAACCCTATTTAATTGTAACCTTGACCAATGTATGGAAAACTAGAAATTTACCCTGGGTCTGGCCCCCATATCCCTGGTAGACAAAGTCAGATAGTAATGCCCAGACTAGCATACCCCTCCCCATATAATCTTTAGAAACTTCCCAACTAACATATCTCCTCTTAATAAACACCCATGATACATAGGGATACAATTGGGTTGGGCTAGGTTGTGCAGCTAGGCTTATATAGGCCCTGGTGGTTGTTAGCCTAGTATATACCTATGAATCTGTGAACTTATGAACTAAATGGTAGATGGACTGCAACTTTGATAATTTCTTCATTCATGGACTGACAGGAAAAAGATTCTTATGATTTTTCCACTCATACATCCCTTAAAGTGTTAGCACTTACTCTCAAGCCAGGTCACAGGTTAGACATATGGCACATGGGGTACCTATCAGTTCACCGACAGGTCAAAACAGCGACACTCACATGTTCGACTCCAAATTATCGACACTTCATAACATTGACGTTTCAGGTAAGTGATCTTCCCCCTCACAGGACCCATGGTAGCACTCGTTTCTCTGTTTTAACGCGTAAGATTTACGTCATTCTTCAAAATTTACCCTGACAGCGTTGTCCTTACCTTCTTAATAGTGAAACGAGTGCTACCATGGGTCCTGTGAGGGGGAAGATCGCTTACCTGATACGTCGATGTTATGAAGTGTTGATGATTTGGAGTCGAACATGTGAGTGTCGATGTTTTGACCTGTCGGTGAACTGATAGGTACCCGGCACATGAGAAGGTGTTTAAGCTTTTTGAGGCTGACCAGATATATGGTACCTCTGACAAGATATTAACCATACTTGAGGAATACTGCAACAGTGATAATGAAAGACATCCTGCTTTTATGGGATTTGTGCATGTATGAATGCCAAGGGTTGAAATATAAAGCTGTGGTGATAGCCTGCTTTTATGGGGCTAGTATGTGTGTGTTCTTGTTGTTGCATAAACATTTTACAATATTATCATTATACAAATCTTCTTCTGAGGTAGCCATACTTTTGAAAAAATGGTAAGATTAACAGAGGATATAATTTAAGTTCTGCTTGGCCAGACAGTACCTTACAGTTTGTGATATTCTGTGGCCTAGAAGTGTCTAGTAGTTTACTTAAATAAGATCAGAGAAATTGGAGACATCCAGACAGTTAGATGTTATGGTATCACCCTCTTTTTGACGTGCTCTATGAAGTTTAGGTCAAAAACAAATTTCAGTATGTCCATGGCACCATGTAGGTACTAGTGACTAGGAGGTGGAGATTTGTAGTTAAAACTCTGGTTTTAACTCTCTGAGGGCCATCATCAGACCTGCTGAAAAATAAACATGTTCTGGAGGAAATTCTCTAAATTTTCAAAGTGGTTCAGCTTCATAAGATTCTATGAGGAGTGTCAGCATGCATGGTACCATGTGGTAGTTCTGGGTCCACGGGTATAGAATTTAAAATCCCTCACTTTCACCCTGATATGGAGATTTGTCATATCAGAGGAAGAGTCTAAACAGTCTATAAATTCAACTATAAACAATGTGATGAAAGTTAACTTCAGAAATCAAACATATAGGTTTTAGTTTGCAGAGGTTTAAGTGTTTAACCCTTGTTAATATAGTTTGATTACTTTTATATAAATGTAAATTTGCCTGTGTCACAAGTGATAATTCAATAAAGGTGTTTGAAAAAAAATGGGCAGTAGTGATTTGAACTGCTTTAAGCATGTTAGCTGATTGCGAGATATGCTGAATCAGTTTTGTTAATATACTGACCCAAAGATTCTAAATATTGCTACAATCTAAAGACTTGTGGGGCTGGTGACAGTGTTGAGTCAGTTCTTTTGGGGGGTGGGGGTTCCATGGCAGCTGGGCTATCAGCTGCTTACCAGTTCCTGGAATTCTCACGTCTGACAGAATGGGTTAATACGTCCTGGCTTCAGTGTCATTTATTCTGCCATGGGTTTATGTGCTAAAGCCCTAACTCTCCCTGGCATGCTGGGCTTATGTGACAAGGCAGGTAAGCTATTATATCAGAGCCTCCCCCACCTATGTAGTGATGTATGCATAATTTGCTTGTCTGTCTACATTGCAATTAAGCAGCTACCTAACATTATGGTTCAGGTATTACCACTGAACGCATGACTAAGTGTGCCCCAAGCGTGTCTTCATCACCTCCCATCTAGAACAGCAAGCAAGCTTTTTGCCTCATCACTCTTCTTCTCCAGTCATCAGCTCCTCTGGTGCCCAGGTTGCTAATCAAACCATGGTTGTCTAGGTTAGAGTTATGGCTTCACCTATCTGCATCATGTAGCCAATGCAATGTGAGCAAAATGTTACAGGGGAACTTTCATAGTTAGACAGGAGAAGGGGTCAGCTCAGCCCAAGCAGTAGGGCTCATGCATGTAAAAGACGGGGATTGTTTTTTATTACTACTGTTTTTTTTTTTTTTTTATTGGTCACCTTCCAGTGTGCCATAGGGTTGGCTTATCACCTGAGGTCTTGGCCAGAGAATGTTCAGTAAGTAGATCGTCATACCCAGGATCCTCATCTCAGCTGAAAATTATTATCAGAGGTTACCACAGCTGATAACTCCACATGGGCTCCTCTGTCTTCAAACAGGTTTTAATCAAGAAGACAATGGCCTTTAACACTATGTCAGTGACACATCTTTCTGAGGTTAATGAAAGCCTGTGACATCTTTTCAGATGCACATTTTGCTAGAAGATGTCCAGTTCTATGATCTGTATGAAAAACACATCATGGGATATGTTCACACCTACTGGGTTACCTTGTCACCAGTAGTATTAAGAATCAAGCTGGCTGAAACCAATAGTCACATCTTTTGAAGTGCCACCAGCTAGATTTGTGTGCAATTTGTCTGCATTTGGGTTAACTGTTGTATTACTTGTGTAATAGTGGTAAAAATGAATACCTAGTATTTCCATGAACTAAATATTCTTCATTGTGTTGCATCCGTGGTGGACAGTAAGGAGTAGCAGAAGTCTGGCAGTTGGCATAGAGGGTTAAGACTGCGAGCTATAGTTCCTGTGGTAGAAGACTTGATTCCCACAACCCTCATTTGCCTACTGTGTGAACTTGATCAAGTAACTTAACATTTAGTACTTGAGGGCAACTAGGAATTTAGGCTGTACTCCTCAGTGGTCCCCTGAATTGCTAGCCCAGTAACTACCCATGAAACATAATTGACCAAAAGATCCCATTTCTGCTGTACAACATTAATTCAGTTACAGTCAGTGAAGCACTACTGTCCTTTGCTGTATGAAAGTTTCCATTCCCTGCAGTTTTGCACTTCTGCTACTGACAGAGAAAGAAAGAAAGCATATCTTCCAAGCTAGTATTTGTTTTCATTACACATTAAAAATATGTTTTACCACTGTCATTATGATAATAACATACAGAAAGAGGCTGATTGGACCATTTCAGAGGATGTAACAAAACAGGCAGAAAGGCCTTTGTTTAAAGCCAGGAGCAATTATTTAAATGAAGAATTCACTTAGAAAACAGTTTCTTGTGATAAGGAAAATAGCTTGTTCAAGTAATGAAAGATGCTCTTTAATAAATTATCCATCTATTAAATGGGTAAGAGGTGCTTAGCAGAATACTGCAATGCCTTTTGTGTGACACACACTTTATTCCTAGCACAGCTTAATGTCTGCAAATGATGCTACTACTTTTCTGTACCAAATTCCCCAACAAATGTTTAGAGGAAACAGAATCTGAAGCACACTAACTGATGGCTTCTACTATCTACAGCTATGAAATTAAAAGGCAGAAAAGTTATACTACAGCCTACAAAAGTAACATCTGAAGATCTAGACAAACAACAGCGGGAAAATAAGTTTTGCCTATCTATTTTTTTTTTAATTTCTCCAAGTCTTTTGAATTCCTAATACTATGATGGGAATAAACCACATTCCTAAGTCAAAGTATGATTAAAGTTCATGAAATTAATATTACTTTGATCTTTGATGTTAGCCAGAAGTGCTCTTTGCAGCATCCGCAAGGTGCCCAGAACTGACTCCTTCTGCAATTCATATAGAGTTACATGTTTCAGTAACATATCTAAGTATGACTGTAAATTATTTTTTATAAGACCCATTGCTCCCACTACTATTGGAACTGTCTGTGTATCCTTTTTCCACATTGTCCTAGTTTCTACCTATAAATCATGGTATTTTATGACTTTGTGTCTTTCGGTACATAAAAGACTGTAGTCACTGGGTATTAATACTACTTTTGTCTTCTTTTCATGGAGTATTATATCTGGTTTTATTGCATCTATTTTTTTAACTGTTGGTAATGGGTAATTCCATGCAATATAAACTTCATAATTTTCTATAATGCTTTGTGGCTTATGTTTCTGATGTTTTTCAGCTACTTCAATATTATAATGTTTGCACAATTTCCAGTGCAACAGTCTTACCACAGTAGTATGCCTTTCAGTATATAGTCCTTCTGCCATTAGTAGATCATAACCAGCAACAAGATGTGCGACTGTTTCCAGTTCGGTTTTACAAAACCTGCATTTGTCTTTTTCTCCTACATATTGAATGGACTTTGTAAACTAATGTGCATGTAGTCCACTATCCTAGGCCATCAGTATTAACCATTCATCTTTTGGTTTAAATTCACCTCTTCTTAACTATTACTGGATTCAATTCTGATTGACATGTGAGTTGTTACAAGAGTTTTCTCTACTTGCAAATATGTTTATGCATTTTCCACATTTCTTGCCTTCTCATCTGATCTTTCACAATATATTCTTTCTTTTGTTTTTTGACACATTCAGTTGTTGCCTCATTTTTGGGTCTATGTCAAATAAACGAATGCTTGAAATGTCGATTGTCATATGGTCGAGACCATATAAATAGAAGTTATGTTCTTACCATAACGTTCCATGTTAGTTGTCTTCTTCTCGCCTTCTTCTTGCTGGATGGGTTCGGAGCCGACCTCGGCTCTGACTCGGCCACTCTAAAAGCTCGAGAGTTGGTTCCACCGGCTCGAGGCTCCCCTTATATCCCACAATGCTAGACGAGAGTTACCTCAGATCTCGTTTGTAAGCTAACCCAGCTTATATCAATAACAGTATAACTGTAAACAGAATCCACCTCTAACAGCAGGAAGAAAAGGGTGACCTACATCCTGAAACAAGAAATATGCATAATAGCATATGACTAAGAAAGAGGTGGTAGAAAGAGAGGTCACGATCACAACTCCTCTAGGTCTGTCCAGGCCAGGGGAAGGAGGGTGGGACGCAAGAAGAAGGCGAGAAGAAGACAACTAACATGGAACGTTATGGTAAGAACATAACTTCTATATGTTAAGTTGTCTATCTCGCCTTCATTCTTGCTGGATGGGACCGCGTCCCTAGCACCTTGTCCCGGGTGGCCTAACGGAACAGACTCCTGAGAACAGTGGAACCAAAATTAGCTCTATGCCTAGAAGCTAAGTCCAACTTATAATGGGAAATAAAAGTGTGAGGAGTAGCCCAAGTAGCCGCTGCACAAATGGTGTCAATAGGCAGTCTGTCTTGGAAGGCTAGAGAAGTAGCCAAAGCTCTGGTGGAATGGGCTTTAGGTTTATTAGGCAGTTTTGGTGTCTAATCTCATAAACAAGGGTAATCAGAGATGTTAGCCATCTGGATAATGATACCTTTGAAACTGGAAGTCCCTTTCTGCTTTCCGCATAGGAGACAAACAGCTGATCAGATTTTCTGAATTGTTTCGTCCTGTCCAAGTAGTACCTTAATTGACGATGAACATCCAGGCAGTGTAATTTTTGTTCAGACCTATTTGAATACTCTGGGAAAAAGACAGGGAGGTCAATGCATTGGTTTAGATTTGATGTTGAAACCACCTTAGGCAAAAAGGACGGGTTAGTTCGAAGGAAACTCTGTCCTTATGGAACAAGAGATAAGGAGAACGACAACTGAGTGCTTGAAGTTCTGAAATTCTTCTAGCTGATGTGATAGCCACCAGAAAGAGAGTTTTCCATGATAATAATTTCAAGGAACATGAAGCTGCAGGTTCGAAAGGGGAAAGAATCAAAGAAGCAAGAACTAAATTTAGGTCCCAAGGAGAAGGAGGATTTCTTATAGGAGGTCTGAGAAGAAAAACTCCTTTCAAAAAGGCTTTGCAAAGTTTGTGGGACATTAGGGCAGATTCAGAAAAGCCCACATGAAAATTAGAAATAGCTGCCAATTGAACCTTAAGAGTAGATGGAGATGAACCTGCATGGAAGAGTTCAGCTAGAAAATCAAGGACTAGTTGGATGGAAGCGGTGAAAGGATCTATGTCCTTTCCTTGTGCCCAGTATGAGAAACGTTTCCACTTACTCAAATAAATCTTTCGAGTGGAAGATTTATGGGAAGCTATCAATATATCTCTAACCGAGTGAGATAATTGAGGAAGCCTGGCTACGGTTGGAACTGGAGGAACCAAGCAGTGAGGTTCAGAGAGGGAGGGAGCGATGAAACTGACCCGATTGGTGGATCAAAAGATCTGGAACTAGGTCCAGACTCCACGGTCGCTCCAAGAGAAAACAATGTAGAAAGGGGAACCACACTTGTCGAGGCCAGTAAGGAGCAATGAGGATCAATGAGGCCTTCTGAGCGATAGCTTTCTGTATTACTTGAGAGATCAGAGGGAAAGGAGGAAATGCATACAGAAGTCCCCGGGGCCAAACTTGGACTAGAGCGTCCCTGCTGGGTTGGCCTGGTAAAGGGAATAGAGTGAAGTATTCTCTGCACTTGCTGTTTTGGGGAGTAGCAAAAAGATCGCAGCAAGGCTGACCCCACTTGAGAAATATCTCTCTCACTACAGAGTCTTTCAGAGACCACTCGTGAGGCATGAGTATAGCTCTGCTCAACTTGTCCGCAATGTGATTGGACTTCCGGGATGTGCGTTGCTATCAGAAAACGCTGAGAAGAAATCGCCCATTGCCACAGTCTGAGTGCTTCTCGACACAGGGGTATGACCTGGTTCCGCCTTGTTTGTTGATGTACCACACTACAGACATATTGTCTGTCTGGATTGCAATCGTTCCCAAGGGAAGAGAGTCTTGAAGGGCTTGCAACGCTAAAAGCACTGCTCTCATCTCCAGAACATTTATGTGCAAGTGGCATTCGTTTGGTTGCCATGTGCCCTGGACTGTCCTGCCCTGATAATGCCCCCACCCGATCAGGGAGGCATCCGTTGTCAGAGTAGCAACCGGAGGAGGTGGAACAAATGGTCTTCCGACAGGAGCTGGGGAAGACATCCACCACATGAGATGCTTTTGCACGCTTGCGTGATCATAATGGTGTGAGACATTGGAAGTTCCTGGTATGACCATTGAGAAAAAGCATCCACTGAAGGATCCGCATGTGGTATCTGGCCAATGGGAGGAGAGGTATGGCGCTGCCATGATTCCCAACACCTTTAGAACTAACCTGGCTTTGGCTCTGTTGTTGTTGAGAAGAAGTGACACCAATTTGTGAATGTCTGATATCCTTTGGTTAGTTAGCGTTGCAGACATGTTTATAGTATCTAAATTTGCCTATGTAGGTAATAGTATGACAAGGCGACAAAACAGACTTTTCGCAATTTATTGAAATACCCAGTTTTGACAAAGCGAAAAGTATAATCTCTGGCCATCAAAAGGAGATGCTTGGTGGGAGCTGTGAGAAGCCAGTCGTCCAAATATGGAAACACCTGGAATCCTTGTCGTCTCAGGTGAGAAGCTACCACTGCCATGCATTTGGTAAACACCGGGGCAGTGGTGAGACCAAAGGGCAGGGCCCTGAACTGAAAATGACTGGTTCCCAGCCTGAAGCGGAGGAATCTTCTGGAGCATCTGTTCATTTTATGTGATAGTACGCATCCCGAAGGTCTATAGAGCACATCCAGTTTCCTTTGCCCAAAAGGGGAAGAATGGATTGCAGTGTGACCATCCGAAATCTTGTTTTCTTGACTGATTTGTTCAAGACACTGAGATCCAAAATCGGTCTCCAGTCCCCTCTTTTCTTTGGAACTAAGAGGAAGCTTGAGTAGATTCCGGATCCTTGTTGGTCTGCTGGCACTAACTGAATTGCTCTTTTTGTAAGCAGTTTTGAAATTTCCAAAGCTGCTATATCCCTTTGAGGGGTGGAACATCTGGAAGGGATTTTTTTGACTGATTTGGAAAGCGAAGAAAGGGGATAGAATAGCCTTGAAATGATGGACTGTACCCATTTGTCTTGAGTCAGGGTTAGCCAGGCTTCTGGGTACAGTGACAATCTTCCCCCGACTGCCTCCGAAGATGGGCAGTTGGGCAACACCTCAGGGATGCTGAAAGGGCTTGTCAGGAAAAGCTTCCCGATTGCCCTGGTTCTGCGGACCCCCCCTGCCCCTAGGGCGGCGTCTACCATTGTTATTCCCACCTCTGCCTTTGGTAGGAAAACGACTCTGTGCGTCAGGCGAAGTCCCTTGAGATTGTTTACGGAACCACATCTTCCCACCCTTCTGGCCTTTGGGGTAAGGCCTAGAAGGAGTAGAAAAACGGACTCCGATGGCAGAAAGGGTCTTGCCATCAGTCTCGCACCTAGTCAGGGATTCTTTCACTTGAGGACCAAAGAGATGATCCATCAAAGGGGAGTTCGTGAAAGACGTCTTGAAAGGTTCCGCAAAGTTGCATAGCCGCATCCAGGCGTGCCTACGTAAGGCTACCCCTGTCCCTGCGGCTCTGCTCGCTCCATCGGCCGCATAAGAGAGGAGGCGCATGGAGGAGTTGGATATGGAATTAAGGGTAGCCAGCTGCGTGTTCATTTTCTCTTGAAACCCGCAGCTGTAGGGTCCTTAACATTTCACTCGCTTCCTTGATCAAGTCCCTTTGAAGACGAGTGAAATGGCACAGGTAATTCAGCGACGCATGGTAAATGTCGCTGAGGAGAACATCCGCTTCCGTACCTATCCATGGACCTAGATTCCTTGTTAGGTGGATGGACAGGCACTGAAGGATCAGCCAGTTCCTTCTTTGTGGCGGCAGCTACCACCATAGCATCCACAGAAACTCCTTTTGATAAAAATTGCTTGTCTGATGGAGCTGTGATGAATTTGGAGGGTCTCCTGGGAGTGGGGTCCACTGAATCAGGAGCCGTCCATGCCTTCTTAGCAACCACCTGCATGAGGGGGTCGAAGGGGGACACCCAGGAGGTGGAAGGACGAGAGCCAAACGCCTCAAGATACACAGATTCGTCCTCCGAAGGGTTGAGGGCTGGCCAATTTCCCTCTGTTTCAGGATCTCCAGAATGTCTGCAAATGAGACATCTTCAGAAGGGGAACGGGGAACCCTCAGAATCATCCAGATCTGTGTCCGGCGTGATAGACTCAGGTGAGTCAATGTGCTTCCTCTTGCACTTCCTCTTCCGAGGAGGCTCTTCTGCCAAATCAGGAGAGGCCTCGAAGAGGATGAAATCCCAAAGGGGCTCCTGAGGAGCTGGCTCTCTGCGGTCCGGGATGAGGGAGTGAGTCGACTTACCCTGAGGCAGCATAGAAGGAGGGGCTGACGGAGCCGACTGTGGAGTAGAGCCAGGCTCTAACACACTCCGCATGACCTCGAATGCACCCCTGTCAGGCAGAGCCAGAGGTCCCGCTCCGAGGAGCTAAGGACCCCCTCGGCCCCCACAGGGATGGCTCCGCGGTCGCTGTCGGAGCCGAACTCACCAGCGCCAAGCACCGAGAGGAGAGGGGGTCGGACAAGGGTCCGATGCCACTCACCCCTCGGAGCCGACGAGGGAGGTCCGGCGCCGAGATTCCTCCAAGGAAGAAAACGGAGCGGCGACGGAGCCGAAGACAATTGTCTCAGCTCCGAAGTGACCACAGTCTCGGTTCCGACACGACCCGGCTCCGAACTCAAGAGAGTCGAAGGAGGAAAGAGTTGATGGACGGGGCAGGCACCGACTGATGAGTCGGGCTCTGAAGCATCTGGGCTAGTGCCTCGGACTTAAGTAGTCGACTCACCACCCTCTGAAGGTCATGATCGGAAAGCCTCGATGACCTAGAGGAATGAGACCTTTGGCTCTGTTCAGACAGCAGGGGAGATCCTGGAGCCGAATGAACGGAGCCAAGAGAAGGTGACCTAGACCTCTTTCTGGTTGTCGGCTCCGAAGATCTTGTCGGAGCCGACACGGGTACCTCGATAACCTCGGCTCCGGTCAGAGCCGAGGAAGCCACAGAAACTGTGGACTGAGTCTTATCGGCTCCAGCCGGAGCCGATAAAGGCAAGGTTGAACAACCTGAGGTCTCGGCTCAGAAGCCGGAGCCGAAGACCTCGATGCCTTAGAGGGCTTCCCTGTTGAAACTGACAGGGAATCCTCTGGCTTCAACAAGCCTCTCAGAATCAACTTGTTTTTCTCTCCTGCAGGACCCTGGGGCTGAAGCCATGGCACACAGCACAGGAGTCCTGCAGGTGCAAAGGCCCCAGACAATAGACACAAGAAGTGTGAGCGTCTGTCAGAGACATTTTCTGACAGCACGCATCACACTTCTTGAATCCAGAGACCTTTGCTTCTTTTGACATTTCCCTAACTGACAGGTGTACACTAACACACACCCAAACACACAGTTATACCCTGTCAGTAAAAATTAGTAATACTAAAAACAATGACAATTTTAGTAAAAATACTAATAATTAAGTACAAAAATTAAAGTAAACTACACAAACACTCCCTAGGGAAGGGAAGGCCAAAGGCCCAAGGGAAGAACCAACGGTTCTTTTAGTAAGAAAAACGGGAAAATTAGGGTCGGGGATAAGGATCTATGTTCTACACTAATTTAGGAAGAATTAAAGTTAAAAGGGGAAAAAAAGAGTAACTTTTTGAAGAAAAAGCTAACACTCACCAGGAACCGGTAGAAGCAACCAACCTCGAAGCTGTAGCGGCAAACGAGATCTGAGGTAACTCTCGCCTAGCATTGTGGGATATAAGGGGAGCCTCGAGCCGGTGGAACCAACTCTCGAGCTTTTAGAGTGGCCGAGTCGGAGCCGAGGTCGGCTCCGAACCCATCCAGCAAGAATGAAGGCGAGATAGACAACTTAACATCTGACATTTCAAGTGTTCGAAGGTTGACTTTAATCGAGCCATATGGTACAGAATGGGAGAATTTCCCTTTTCTGCACTGAAGTGCAGTCTTGGAGTTGGTATATTTAAGTAGGGGGTTGTGGGGGGCGCAGCACTGTTAAGGTATGTTTTTTTTTTTTTTTTTTTTATTATTAGATATTCAAACTTTCAAATATCGACCATATGGTCTCGAACATATGGTATTCAACATTTTGACAGTTCGAATATATAACATAGACCCCCATTTTTATCTACTTCTTGTCTGATTTCCATTCCCACTTGATGCAGATATGCTTCTGCTAAACTAAGCAGGGAAGTCATCTTAGACTTATTCTCCTCATGTTTTAAAACTTTCACTGTGTTTGGGTCTTGTTAGGTCAGCAGATATGTATGCAGTTCTACAATTGCAGATTTATACATGTAATCAATTTTGAGGAGTCCCATAGCTCCTTCCGAATGGGGAATATTTAATTTTGGTATATACTGATTTTTATAAATCATGGATAAGCATGAAGCATTTTTCTTGTTTTCCTGTGCAACTGATCCAATACCTTTTGGGGCCAGTCAGTCACTCCAAAACTATAAGTTAGGAGAGGAAGAACAAATTGCTTTGTAGCTTGGAGTTTTTTCCTAGACATTACAGCTGTTTTCAGTATTAATATTAGTCTTCTAAAATATTCCTTACTATGTTTTATTCAGATTTGTTCATGTTTTATTGCTGAGCTTTCATCAGTTCCCAAATATTTATATACCCCCTCTTGAAGTTCTTTTATATCACATGTCCAAGACTGATGTTTTCTTGGTGCTGCAGCTTTCCTGCTTTACAAGTTGCTTTTGCACATTTATCAAGACTAAATGGCATTCTGATATCATCTGAGAAAGTATTGACCACTTGTAGTTGTACTTTCAGTTCCTCATCTGATGAACTATACAATTTTAATCATTCACAAAAAGAAGATAAGTCTTTACACTTTGTTTTCTGGGAGCCAAACTGTAGCCATAACCTGATCTGTTAAGCAGACAGTTTAATGGGTTAAGGGCAAGACAAAAGAGCAGCGGTGATGAAGAGTCGCCCCGGAATATCCTGCTTTGAACTTTCATCCCTGGGATAATAATTTCTCCTTTATTATGGCTTAACTGAAGAGCAGTTTGCCACTATTTCATTGTCACTGTAATGTAACTGATCAATGTAGGGTGTATCTTATACATCTGTAAGTACTCTTTTGTCCATGAATGTGGTATGCTGTCAAATGCTTTTTTGTAGTCTATACATGCCATAGTTAGATTCTTACCCTTTTTACAGTTCCCCATTATGACATTATTTAACAATAAATTATCCTTTGTTCCATATGACTTTCTTTTGTTACACTTTTGTTCTATTGCCATGATTGAATTTTCTTCTAAATGACTATAAACTCTGTCAGCATCAATTCCAGTGTATAGTTTATACATCATTGGAAGGCAAGTTATTGGTCTATAGTTTGGATAGCTTGCAGGTTCACTCTTAAAGAGGAGTATTGCTTTTCCTGTTGTTAACCAGGATGGCGTCTCCTCAGGGTATGCATATAAATACTTCTCACTCATGGCTAAATCTTCATGTAAAGACGTTAATACTTTTAGCCAGAAGTTAGGCACTCCATCTGGGCCTGCGGTTTTCCATTTAGGAGCTTTTCTTAATTTTGTTTCAATTTCCCTGGCCGTTACTTCATCCCATTTCATATCCAGTACATTTGAACTTCTTATTCTTTCTTTTACTTCTTCTATCCATTCAGCATCTTTGTTATGTTCCACAGGATCTTCATAGATTTTTCTCCAAAATGTGTCTATTCATTTTTGTTGGTGTTTCAATTCCTTTTGCTTGTTTCACAATTTTCTATACAACATTTTTGGGTCATCAATAAATTGTTTATTTTGTACTTTTCCTTTACATTTATCTACATATCTAAGTTCTTCTACCTGTGCTGACATCTTTAGTTTATTATTTGCAATACTGTATGAAATATCTTGATCTGTTCAAATACTGTGGATTGCTTTTATCATGTCTATTCTTCTAAGTATTTTTGTTGATCTGTTAACTCTTCTGTACTCTAACAGTGATACTTCTTGTCTTCATTGCTTTATAGTTTTCTCTGTTTGATACTTCCATGATGGCATTTGATTTCTCCCTTTCCTTTCCCTTACTGCCCTGTGTTTTTGTGGTACGACTTTATCTGTTATTAATTTAGCTGCACAGTAACATATCCTGTTTACTTCTGTTATATTGCATGAATTTCTATGAACAGTCCTGATTACTGTGTTCATTTGTTTTACTTCTAACATTTTGTGTCTTAATGACTTTCTGTAGTCTATATCTTTCACTGACCTTAATATGTCTGTCCATCTCCATTACACAAGTAACTCTTACTTAAATCATTTTCTTCTAAGCTGAGGGCACCGTCTTTGTTTTTCATTTGCTGTGGGCCTTCAACAGAAAGCTCCAGAACATATTCCTGTGCCATATTCTCTTCAGTTTCATCCTGTGTCATCTATTGCTGTTTCATATGGGAACTCACTGGCCTATCACTCCACAACATTGACTGCACCAGAGTTGCTACAGTTTCATGTTCCTTCCCTTGCTGTGCAACTCCAACTGAACTTTTGTACTGGTTTCCAACTGAAGACTCCAAAGTATCTTCATATGGTACCTAATCAGACGTTTCCCGCTCCACTGGTTTCTCCTTAATTTGGGGATGCATTATTCTGTCCTGCTGTGGTGTTTAAATCCTTCACTTCACAGGTACTCCATAACCTCAGCTTCTGTTTCTTTAACTTCTCCTTTACTAATCTTCTTTTCTACTTTCTCTCTTTGTTTTCTTAATTTGTGTATTGTAAAATTTTCCATATCTGGATGCCTTTGCTTGTATTTCTCTTTGAGCATCTTTGGTGCTGCTCTTTTTGTATTGATAAGTTTTGCTTTCTCTTTTACATAAATACTGCACCACCCATGGGACCAGATGACATCCCGGGCTGTGCACTACATGAACTACAAAATTAACTGACACCTCACTTAAGTGTCATGTTTAATCATACCCGCACCTCAGGCTTCGTGCCCACTGAGTGGCGCACAGCTACAGTTATCCCACTCCACAAGGGGGGATCCACCTTGGATCCCGGGAACTACCACCCCATCAGTCTGACGAGACTGAGCTGCAAGGCCATGGAACATATTATCATGGAACTTATAAACAAAGACATTGGCAACCTTAAAACACTGGATCCCACCCAGTTTGGGTTTGTGAAGGGCCGATCTTGTCTCCTGAACCTTATTGATTTCTTCGAATCAGTCTCCAGAGCCGTGGACAGGGGTAAGGCAGTCCACACAGCCTATCTGGACCTTGCAAAGGCCTTTGACACCATCCCCCACTCTGGAATCATAGATAAACTTACTAAGCTGGGCATTAATCCCTAAGTCACTCGATGGGTTGCCAACTGGCTTACTGACAGAACCCACACTGTGAAAGCAGTTGACTCCAAATCCAGCTCCAGACAAGTGACGAGTGGAGTACCACAGGGTTCAGTCCTGGGACCTCTCTTGTTTGGCATCTACTTCTCTGAAGTACAGGCCAACACTAAGGGACTCTGGCTAACAAAGTTCGCAGATGACTGCAAACTGGGAGCCATTATTGAATCCCCAAATAATGTTTATACTCTACAAAAGGGTCTTACAGAAACAGATGCTTGGTGCCAGAGCCATGGGCTCAAGCTCAATGCCAAAAAATGTATAGTTATCCCCTTTGGGAAAAAACATGTACCCGTGAATTATCACATAGGTGGCAGTACACTAAACACCAAAAGTGTGATAAGAGACTTAGGGCACAGGTGGACAGTGGTCTCACCTTCAATAACCACATCGCTACAACAGTCAGGAAATCCTTCTATGTGGCACACCTCATCACTAAGGGCTTTTCATCCAGAAAAAAGGAGGTCATTGTCCCACTGTACTCATCCCTCATTAGACCCACTATAGAATACAATGCCCTATTTGGTATGTACCTCTCAAGACATCTGCAACAACTGGAAAGACCGCAGAAATACCTCACTAAAAGAATCACAGGCCTAAAGCAGATGCCCTATGCTGACCACCTTAAAAAACTCCAGCTATACTCTGTCGCATATCGTCTACTCCGAGGCGATCTCTGCTTAACATACAAGGCCATGTCAAACCCTGAGCTGTTGGACATGCTACACTTAAAGAAATCCCAATCCCTCATAGCCACACACTCCAGGGATCTAAATCTTGTCATCACAATAAACAAAACATGCTGGAGGGATAGGTTCCTGACCCAGAGACTCCCCAGACTCTGGAATAGACTGCCCATACATGACAAGCAGAGCACCTCTTTGGCCCTCTTCAAAAGGAACCTTGATGAATGGATGGGAGAAAGGAAATTCACCCCGGGGATCACGTCAGTCACCCTGCTAGACAGGGATCCACGGAAGTTAATAGTATGGGAAGAAATAGCCAGGGAATTGTTATGGCTAGGCTTGTATAGGCCCTAGGGCCGATAGCCTAGTACCAACCTATGAACCATATTAAATCTTTTTTCTTAACCATGTCCATATTTCTTCTTCAGATGTCTCCTGCTCTTCTTCTTCAGATGTCTCCTGCTCTTCCTGTTTCTCCTTACTTGGGGGTTTGTTTGTTCCTTCATACTGTGATATAACCTGTGTTGGACTTTCTACACTAAATCCTTTACTTCTCAGGTATTCCATAACTTCATCTTCTATTTGTTTAACTTCTACTTTACATTTTTTCTGCTCAGTGTTTCCCCTTTGTGATCTTATTTTTTGTATTGTGAAATATTTCATATCTGGGTGTCTTTGCCTGTATTTCTCTTCGAATATCTTTGGGGCTGATTTTTTGTATCGATAAAATTGGCTTTCTCCTTTACATAAATATTGCACAATATCAGAATTCTCTTTCTTTCCCATGCCCATATTTCTTTTTATACATTTCAAAAATCTCTAAATTTTGTTCTTTATATTTCGCACTTTCTCAGTCACTTCTTTTTCCAAACGGCCCAAGGTTTCTTGGGCTATATAATGCTTTTCATGAATCTGTTGTATTAATGAGCACAAATTTACATTTGTGGATTCTGACAGTTTTTCTTTTCTTCCCTCTAATTTCTCTCTTAATCCTTTTGTATACCTTCTGTCTGGAAATTCCGGGCTTCTTGAATAATTGTAACAATACATAATTTCTTTTTTATCCTCAATAGTCCACTCCATCATCTTTATGGCTCTATTTTGGCTTATCAGTTTTTGCGATTTTTGTGGACTACTACTTCTTTTACAACGGGGGGGGGGGGCATTCTCTACAACAGGGATGGGCATCCTTCTACACAAGGGGGCCATCTATATATAAATATGTATATGTAAATACATGTGTAAATGCATATGTAAATATATATATATATATATATATATATATATATATATATATATATATATATATGAGAACACTTCACAATGCTGAAATCCTGAAAGATCAAATTTCATATGGCCAAGACTATATGATCGAACTTTCGGAATCCCGACATTGTAAATTGAGATCTGCATACGGCGCAGAATGGGAGATTTCACTTTTCCTTGCTGTAGTGCGATCTTAGAGTTGGAATATTTAAGTAGTGGGGGTGTGGGGGGTGCAGGGGGGCTTACCACCTGCAGAAACATTTAATTGTTTTGTTTCAGAATTTCGATATTCCGAAACATATGGTCTCGATGGTCTCGATCATATGAAATTCAATGTTGCGGAATTTCGAGATTCTGAAGTGAAAATATATCTATCTATCTATATATATATATATATGTGTGTGTGTGTGTGTGTGTGTGTGCGTGTGTCAGTCTATCAAGTTATATTTTACATTTAATCTGAAATGGCAGTTGCATGTCACTGCTTTTTAAAACTAAATTCATATCTAGTTTCAGTACTTAAATTGATCTTTCAGCCATATCAATCAAGTTATTAAATACATTAAGGTGCCATTATTTATCTTACACCACTATATGATGGCAGTGTATCTGTCCTAATTCTGTACAAAAAACTTGCCTTATTTTATCTTGTGTATCTTTTTTGTTTCCATTTTGCTCCATAGATTTTGAATGGAAAAGGACCATTGTGGCCTAGCCACACAATTAATAAACATGGGAAAATAAATTCTGTCTGTAATCTTTCTTTACCATTGAGAACATATGCATGAAAAGTCATTGATAATCAGAAAGATTATACTTAGGAGCATGAAAAAACTAATTAGCAATTTAAACAATAAATATAAGATGACTATAAATATAAATCTTGTTGCTGTCTTGATAATGGCTAGATCTATTGCTTCCTCTATTATTCTACTCATATTAATTATTTTAAATCTGCTATACTGCTTGTAACTTGATTTGTTGGTATATACATAAATATTTAATACTACTAAGCAAATGTGAATAAGTTAAATCATGAATATTTACACAGAGTTTATGAAAGTTTTTCTACTTCATCAAAAATCTAACTACAGATTTATTCAACCTAGTTTTCATCTTAATGTAAAACTTCATATAGTCAACATTTTTTTCATATGTGCTGCAAAGCTTTGTTCTCTGCTCTTTTCTTATTTATTTACAACCAAAACTAATAAGGAACATGAGTAGTAGCATACAATTCTTTTATTTGTTTTTTTTTTGTTATTTGTATGCTGTTCCAACTCTAACCATCTTGCTCTCCCTCCCTACTACCATACTGAACCCTTTGTTCACCCTCGGTGACAGCCTTATCACTCATTTGTTTTTGGGGAAAGAGGTCAGCAAAGGGGAAGCAGTGCCATGATCCACACAGAGGAATGGAGTTTTACTTTTTTAAGCCCTATCCACCATTGAGCATGCCTGACAACAACAAGATTTTCCTGTGCTTTTAAAGCCAGTGCTACTGTCTTGTGTCCACTCTACACTAAGAAGTCTAACATGGGACCATGTGCCTTAGGTATCATGGCACAACATCCACTCCCAAAAAAGAGGTGAAACAGTTGATCTGTGCCACCCTTCTGCTCTCCGTGTCAGCTTCAGGAAGTACCTCAGCCATTAATTGGAATCAGAGTGAGATTGCACTGTGAAACTTTACTCCAAGCTAACATGGCTAGCCTGTAAAGGGAGTACAACCAGGATCCCTCTTGCTTGGAATCAGGTCACCTAAATCAGGGTCAGGGATTTATCCCTCTATGGGATCAGAGCTGTCTTCTTTATGTTTCTTGCATGAGTAATTTGCTTATTTTTTGTTTGCTACAGTTTGTTTTATTTTTATTGCTAAACTATAAATTTGTTCATAGGATCATAGGAGATTACTAGGCTATTGACCTGGAGGTCATTTCAAGCCTAGCCATTTCATCCCAATGGAATGCCATAGAAATGTTAGTTAACAGCCAAGATTGCATTTAGTAATGACTGCCTATCTCCGGGAGGGTTGAGGGCACTATTTCTGGTAAGACTTTACTGTGCTCCATCCACTTGTCCAGATTCCTTTTGAACAGTGTTATAAAGGTGCGCTGTTTCACAAGAATCGGTAGCCTATTCCAAAGATGCAGCAGTCTCTGGGAGATAAATATGTCCCTCCTGCATATCCTATTTAAGTCGCAGGCCATATTTAGGTCCCTGGAATGGGTGGACCCTAGTCCAATTTGATTTACAGATATGCAGCAAGTTCATTAGATTTGGGTCTGAGATTGCTCTCCCTTAAGACGTCTACATGATTCTGGGTAAAGTGACAGGGACTTTAGTCAGTCTGTGTATAGCACATGCTGGAGCCCCTTGATCTTTGTTAGAAACCTCTGAGGTCTCTCCAATTGCTGCATGTGCTTTGTACAGTACTTGCCAAACAGGGCATTATACTCAAATTATGGGCCGGATTAGTACCAAATATAGAGGGGTTATAATCTCATTTGCTGTCAAGGCGATGTCTTTACTAATCAAGTGTGCTACACAGAAAGCCTTCCTTACTACAGCAGACACATGGTGGTCAAAGTTAAGGTCACGGTCAACTTGTGAACCCAAGTCCCTTATCACTTCATGGGTACTTAGGGTATTGTTGTTTATTTGATTGTGTGAAGTCACATTGTTTGTGCCGAAGGGAATGATGACACATTTCTTTGCATTCACTTTGGAATCTGGCCAGAACAAACTTTTAGTTTTCTACACCATATCAATGGATCCAAAACAAAAATTAACAAATTACTCTTTTGTTCAAGGGAGTTTTTTCACTTCATTACTCCAGAAGGTAGTATACCCATTGTAAGAAAGTACTGTTTGCCCACAGTGAATACAGACTCCCCAATGTCAGCAACACCTCAAAGAAAATATAAGATCCCTACAGATTATCAACAACATCTGTAAATTCATCACCCTCTTCCTCAAAAAGCACATCATTGCAGTATCCTAGCTTCAGGAAAATGCCTACCTATAAAATAGAGATGTACTCTTCTTACAGGATCCCTAACTCATAAACTAACAAATCCTGCCAAATATGGGAATTCTTACCAATAAAATTAAGATTTATCCCTCCTTTCAAGAATTCTGATTCCAGATCAAAAAAAATCCTTATTGTTTCAAAACAGCAGTATCACATAATTTCCTCATTCCCCAATATGTTTCCAAAATCCCTCACTTGTCACAACATTATTCTACTCTTTTCCAAATTAATATATCATAAGTCTACACTCCTCCCTACTTTCAACTCCAATCTGTATTCATTCACTAATCTTCTCAACATTTCTTTCATCCTTCTCTCTGTTCCCTCCTTCCACATACTATATTTTCTAACCATTCCATCATCCTTTCCAGTACCTATCACTGTTTCCTCATTCCTAAATTCATGCAAATGTACATTTTGTATCAAGTGTATCACATAGCTGATATTCAAGTATATAAGACCCAGTAATACAAAATACGTTACTGAATTTTCATCTCATTTATAATAATTAGACCGTGTTACCCTTGAAATTCTAACTCAAGAATATAACTTAGTTTAAGAATCTATTCATTATTATATTTTCTGTCTTCTGCGTTTATAGATAACACATGTAGGCTTTGTTTATACTCTCCCCTAGCTGAACCTGAAAATGGTCAGTTTGCATCAGTACTCTACCTAGTTAGCAAAGGAAAGTAAAAATAAAAATAAAAATAAAATAAGTAAATAAAACAAAAATAATAATAATGAACCAAAAATAGTATGACAGTTCTATACTTTTTAATACAGTTTTTTCAATTTGTTATATCAGATAGCTGTCTTACGTTTCAGTTAATCTGTCAAATGACTTAATTTTCAAGAGGCATGACAAAATACTTGAATTGATATCAAAATATATGCCATTCTAATGCATAACTTCCAAAATAAATGCTATAATGATAATTGTTCATCTTTGTTGGGTTCACAAGGATTTTTTAACACCAAATATTTCTTTCACTAAACAAAATCCAAGTTCTAAAATGTTCTAGACTTTAAGGGTACATTTAGGTGGAATGCAGAAGAAAATGGTTAAAAGAAAGAAGTGAATATGCAAACATAAAATGTTATTGCCAAGAGATGGAAGCTAAGAAATTTGCTGTGTTTGGATGATTATAGAGCTATCCCCTATGTAGAGGCCCTGTGTAATTGCACTAGCAACAGAAAAGCATCTAACCCTTTCCATAAAGCCATAGATGAAGCCAAGACACTGGTAGACATTCGCCTTGACCCTGCCTGGAATATACTTGTTATGGTGTGTATAACAAAAGGAAATAGCCTTAGACAACAATTTGGAAATAGTCTGTTTTGACACAGGCTCTCCCTTCTTTTTACCTTCACAAGAAATAACAATTGGTCCAAAGATTTGAGAGAGATATAGTTCTGTTAAGATAGTAACAGAATTGTCTGTGGACATCCAGGGTATGGAGTATACTTTCTCCCTCATTTTTAGTATTAGTAATGAAAACAGGGAGATGGACAGTTTAGAATATCACTTTATAAAAGAAGGATTAAATCTCAAAGAAACTCTGTCCTTATGGAAAATAAGGCAGGGTTGAGTCACCATCAGAGATTGCAACTCAATTGCACTTCTTGCAGAGGTCAGAGCAAAACATGTTAAGAACATCAAGACAGACAGCTTTTCTCACACAAAATTAAGATTCCAGGCAGACACCACCAGCTTACTTAGCAGCCTCTTATGCAAACCCTTCAAGAATATTTTGACATGAGACTGCCTTGAAAGAGGAGGATCTGTGGGCAGACATGCTGAAAAGACCAATAAATGAACCTTGATAAGGAATATGAAAGTCCGTAGGATAGTAACTCACACAAATATTGTAAAACCAGAGAACAACTAGCCCTGAATGGGTGCTGATTATGTTGTTAGCACCAACTGGAAAACCTTTTCCATTTGCTAATTTATGATTTTCTCCTAGCAGGTTTTATTGCTTCCATTAGTGCCTGCTTTGCATCCTCAGAAACAGGTGCCTTAAAGGAATTAAGACGTTATCATCCAGGTTGTCAGCTGAAAATGATTGATGTTGGAGTGTATCAAACGCCCCCGTTCTTGTTTGAGTAGATCCCATTTGTGCGAAAGCTTGTGGTAATTACCCTGGCCTAGGCCAGAACAGAAATACTATAATGATCTTGGGGATTCCTTCTGAATCTTTAGCAATACCTTGGAAATAAGTGGAAAGGGTGGAAAAGCATACAGGAACATTCCTGTCCAAAGGAAAGAAAAGGCATTTGTCTTCTAGACCTTCTTGCATAGAGTTCTGGAACAGAATCTTACCAGTTCATTGTTCAAAGAGGAGACAAAGAGGTTTATTTGAGGATCTCCCCACAGACGAATCAAATGTTGGAAAACCCCCCGTTCTAGTTTCCATTCATGAAAGTCAGCCCTGGTCCTGCTCAGCTTGTATGCCAGACAATTTTGCTCTGATGAAATATAGGATGCTTGTAGAGTGAGATTGCACTGTGAAACTTTACTCCAAGCTAACATGGCTAGCCTGTAAAGGGAGTACAACCAGGATCCCTCTTGCTTGGAATCAGGTCACCTAAATCAGGGTCAGGGATTTATCCCTCTATGGGATCAGAGATGTCTTCTTTATGTTTTTTGCATGAGTAATTTGCTTATTTTTTGTTTGCTACAGTTTGTTTTATTTTTATTGCTAAACTATAAATTTGTTCATAGGATCATAGGAGATTACTAGGCTATTGACCTGGAGGTCATTTCAAGCCTAGCCATTTCATCCCAATGAAATGCCATAGAAATGTTAGTTAATAGCCAAGATTGCATTTAGTAATGACTGCCTATCTCCGGGAGGGTTGAGGGCACTATTTCCGGTAAGACTTTACTGTGCTCCATCCACTTGTCCAGATTCCTTTTGAACAGTGTTATAAAGGTGCGCTGTTTCACAAGAATCGGTAGCCTATTCCAAAGATGCAGCAGTCTCTGGGAGATAAATATGTCCCTCCTGCATATCCTATTTAAGTCGCAGGCCATATTTAGGTCCCTGGAATGGGTGGACCCTAGTCCAATTTGATTTACAGATATGCAGCAAGTTCATTATATTTGGGTCTGAGATTGCTCTCCCTTAAGACGTCTACATGATTCCGGGTAAAGTGACAGGGACTTTTGTCAGTCTGTGTATAGCACATGCTGGAGCCACTTGATCTTCTTTGTTAGAAACCTCTGAGGTCTCTCCAATTGCTGCATGTGCTTTGTACAGTACTTGCCAAACAGGGCATTATACTCAAATTATAAGGCGATGTCTTTACTAATCAAGTGTGCTACACAGAAAGCCTTCCTTACTACAGCAGACACATGGTGGTCAAAGTTAAGGTCATGGTCAACTTGTGAACCCATGTCCCTTATCACTTCATGGGTACTTAGGGTATTGTTGTTTATTTGATTGTATGAAGTCACATTGTTTGTGCCGAAGGGAATGATGATGCATTTCTTTGCATTCACTTTGGAATCTGGCCAGAATAAACTTTTAGTTTTCTACACCATATCAATGGATCCAAAACAAAAATTAACAAATTACTCTTTTGTTCAAGGGAGTTTTTTCACTTCATTACTCCAGAAGGTAGTATACCCATTGTAAGAAAGTACTGTTTGCCCACAGTGAATACAGACTCCCCAATGTCAGCAACACCTCAAAGAAAATATAAGATCCCTACAGATTATTAACAACAACATCTGTAAATTCATCACCCTCTTCCTCAAAAAGCACATCATTGCAGTATCCTAGCTTCAGGAAAATGCCTACCTATAAAATAGAGATGTACTCTTCTTACAGGATCCCTAACTCATAAACTAACAAATCCTGCCAAATATGGGAATTCTTACCAATAAAATTAAGAATTATCCCTCCTTTCAAGAATTCTGATTCCAGATAAAAAAAAAATCCTTATTGTTTCAAAACAGCAGTGTCACATAATTTCCTCATTCCCCAATATGTTTCCAAAATCCCTCACTTGTCACAACATTATTCTACTCTTTTCCAAATTAATATATCATAAGTCTACACTCCTCTCTACTTTCAACTCCAATCTGTATTCATTCACTAATCTTCTCAACATTTCTTTCATCCTTCTCTCTGTTCCCTCCTTCCACATACTATATTTTCTAACCATTCCATCCTCCTTTCCAGTACCTATCACTGTTTCCTCATTCCTAAATTCATGCAAATGTACATTTTGTATCAAGTGTATCACATAGCTGATATTCAAGTATATAAGACCCAGTAATACAAAATACGTTACTGAATTTTCATCTCATTTATAATAATTAGACCGTGTTACCCTTGAAATTCTAACTCAAGAATATAACTTAGTTTAAGAATCTATTCATTATTATATTTTCTGTCTTCTGCGTTTATAGATAACACATGTAGGCTTTGTTTATACTCTCTCCTAGCTGAACCTGAAAATGGTCAGTTTGCATCAGTACTCTACCTAGTTAGCAAAGGAAAGTAAAAATAAAAATAAAAATAAAATAAGTAAATAAAACAAAAAATAATAATAATGAACCAAAAATAGTATGACAGTTCTATACTTTTTAATACAGTTTTTTCAATTTGTTATATCAGATAGCTGTCTTACGTTTCAGTTAATCTGTCAAATGACTTAATTTTCAAGAGGCATGACAAAATACTTGAATTGATATCAAAATATATGCCATTCTAATGCATAACTTCCAAAATAAATGCTATAATGATAATTGTTCATCTTTGTTGGGTTCACAAGGATTTTTTAACACCAAATATTTCTTTCACTAAACAAAATCCAAGTTCTAAAATGTTCTAGACTTTAAGGGTACATTTAGGTGGAATGCAGAAGAAAATGGTTAAAAGAAAGAAGTGAATTTGCAAACATAAAATGTTATTGCCAAGAGATGGAAGCTAAGAAATTTGCTGCGTTTGGATGATTATAGAGCTATCCCCTATGTAGAGGCCCTGTGTAATTGCACTAGCAACAGCAAAGCATCTAACCCTTTCCATAAAGCCATAGATGAAGCCAAGACACTGGTAGACATTCGCCTTGACCCTGCCTGGAATATACTTGTTATGGTGTGTATAACAAAAGGAAATAGCCTTAGACAACAATTTGGAAATAGTCTGTTTTGACACAGGCTCTCCCTTCTTTTTACCTTCACAAGAAATAACAATTGGTCCAAAGATTTGAGAGAGATATAGTTCTGTTAAGATAGTAACAGAATTGTCTGTGGACATCCAGGGTATGGAGTATACTTTCTCCCTCATTTTTAGTATTAGTAATGAAAACAGGGAGATGGACAGTTTAGAATATCACTTTATAAAAGAAGGATTAAATCTCAAAGAAACTCTGTCCTTATGGAAAATAAGGCAGGGTTGAGTCACCATCAGAGATTGCAACTCAATTGCACTTCTTGCAGAGGTCAGAGCAAAACATGTTAAGAACATCAAGACAGACAGCTTTTCTCACACAAAATTAAGATTCCAAGCAGACACCACCAGCTTACTTAGCAGCCTCTTATGCAAACCCTTCAAGAATATTTTGACATGAGACTGCCTTGAAAGAGGAGGATCTGTGGGCAGACATGCTGAAAAGACCAATAAATGAACCTTGATAAGGAATATGAAAGTCCGTAGGATAGTAACTCACACAAATATTGTAAAACCAGAGAACAACTAGCCCTGAATGGGTGCTGATTATGTTGTTAGCACCAACTGGAAAACCTTTTCCATTTGCTAATTTATGATTTTCTCCTAGCAGGTTTTGTTGCTTCCATTAGTGCCTGCTTTGCATCCTCAGAAAACAGGTGCCTTAAAGGAATTAAGACGTTATCATCCAGGTAGTCAGCTGAAAATGATTGATGTTGGAGTGTATCAAACGCCCCCGTTCTTGTTTGAGTAGATCCCATTTGTGCGAAAGCTTGTGGTAATTACCCTGGCCTAGGCCAGAACAGAAATACTATAATGATCTTGGGGATTCCTTCTGAATCTTTAGCAATACCTTGGAAATAAGTGGAAAGGGTGGAAAAGCATACAGGAACATTCCTGTCCAAAGGAAAGAAAAGGCATTTGTCTTCTAGACCTTCTTGCATAGAGTCTTGGAACAGAATCTTACCAGTTCATTGTTCAAAGAGGAGACAAAGAGGTCTATTTGAGGATCTCCCCACAGACGGATCAAATGTTGGAAAAAACCCCGTTCTAGTTTCCATTCATGAAAGTCAGCCCTGGTCCTGCTCAGCTTGTATGCCAGACAATTTTGCTCTGATGAAATATAGGATGCTTGTAGAGTGAGATTGCACTGTGAAACTTTACTCCAAGCTAACATGGCTAGCCTGTAAAGGGAGTACAACCAGGATCCCTCTTGCTTGTTGATGTACCATAAGACTGTGCTATTGTCTGAAACTTTGAAGAGGTCCTTGGGTCCAAAGATGGTTTAGAGACATCTCCTAGATATTTATGAGCCTGTATCTGTCCTCGGTGTCTCACACTCCTGCACTTGTATCGCTCCTGAAACTGCTTCCCAAGCAAAGTTTGAAGTTTCTGTGGTGACTGCTTTGAAGCAAGGAGGGGAAAGGATAGACCTGGATTTAAGTATATCTGTTGTCTCCACAGAAATATTTATCTTCTGACAAACTCCAGCACTGAGATTTGTAAAGCCAGAGGGTGTTGATGCTTGCAGCGAAGAGATTTTAACCTAACCTTGCAAGAGAGGACTTTATTAAAACAACTAAGTGAAGATAAGAATATCAGGATTTCTAGACCAGATAAAGGAGGTGGAATGGTCATTATGGACAATATTCTGCA